>NW_024885532.1:24071055-24105973 GCF_019232065.1 Centrocercus urophasianus
TTCCTTCCTTCCTTCCTTCCTTCCTTCCTTCCTTCCTTCCTTCCTTCTCCCTTAAAAAAAAAAAAAAAATTAAAAAAAATCTGGAGTAACAAATTTGCTCACGAGGTAGTGAGCATGATTTCCTCATTTTAACTTCAATGTGTTTTTTTTCCTGACTGTTTTGGTTTCCTAGTGAACAGCCATGGATCCTTTGTGCTGCCCTGCTACTGCAGGAGTAACTACAGACAACCAAACCTAGTTACTGAAACTTCAATGAGGAAAAAATTCTTTTACTTCTTTCTTTACTTCTTTCTTTACTTCTTGTTGACAGAGATTTCTTTTTGCTAGTCAATTAGGCCTTTTACATGCTCATCAGAACCAAGCTTGAAAGAAAATGCAGTTTTAAAAAATTACTTCCTTGAAAACATTTAGCCATCATACCCAAAATCAGTGACTCTTGTCTCACAGGTGCAGTTACCAAGAGCATTTTTTATGTTTTTATTTTCATCCAAGCATAACAGAACTTGACACTAGATCACATACCTTCTGTTACTGAAATCTGAGTAATGCATTAAGTAATGGACGAATCTGTCTGGATTGACTAATGTGGTTACAGGAGTTTATACTGATTTGAGATGCATGAATCTGGATTGAGAAGAGCTGGTTTTAATAAAGTGCAGATAGAAACTTCCTGGAGATAATTTGGGAAAGGCTCTGTGAAGGTACCCATACTCCCCACCTGTATGTTCCATGCATCAACTTTGCTTTTTCTCTCTCTCTTTTTTCTTTTTTTTTGGTCATTTTTCCTGGAGCACTGCCTGAAGGAGTGAATCGAGCCTGTTAGATCCTTAGTGTTGTGATGTTTATGGCCCCAATAGTGTGATGATTGTTTTATGATGTTTGTGTTTTGGCATCAGTGATGTCGTGATGTTTGCACTGCAATGTTGTCATCCAAGGAGGGCATGGCCATAGCTGCATTACATATAAAAATCCTCTACGTGGTATAAAACACACAAATAAATCATACAAAGATTGTGTGCCTGGGTCATATGATTGGGGGCCCTCATTCTGCAAACAAGTGATTATGAGGAACATGAAGTCACATGGACAGACATGGAACAGCTGTGGATGGCTGGTGGACCAGCAGAACTGCTGGAACCCTGTGATTTGCCATCCAGAAAAGGTGCCTGCTCTTTACCTGCACCTTCAGAAAACACTCCTTGGGAAGGTGGAGAGCAGCCCTAAGGACTCATGGCTTGGGCATGGTGGCATTTCTGTGTGAATGTGGAGGGGGGCACCAAAATGACCCTGAAGCAGTGGGGTACTGCTGTGCTGCTCAGTACTCCAAGAAACAAGGTGTCCATCAGAGCTTGAAGGATGAAGCCCTTGCCCAGTATCATGCTGGTCCTCTTGCAGGGGCTGCTGGAGTTGGAGCAGATTAACAGATGTAGAACCAAAGAAGCAAAAATACAGCCTGAGGGTCAAAAGGCACTGCATTTCATCAGAGGAAAAGAGTTTCTCACAAATACTGTGACTACTTGGTGTTCACAAATATATAAACCGCAATTTTTTTTTGAGTAATTTTCCTCCCACTTCCCCACTAAGCCATCAGACAAGATCCTACTTCCCCACTTATCTTGTAAGTCAAGTGTGACCCATGTTTCTTCAACAGTGACCACATGTGACAACTGCATTTCATATTTCTTTCTTTCTCTTAAAAAACTATTGTTATCAAACTTTTGTAACTGCTTTCTATTTTGGTCCCTGTTGTGTAATCTGTAAATACCAGACACCTGGTCCCATCCACAGGGAAGATATAAATGTCTTTCTTGAGCTAAGCTGTGTTTTTTGCTTGATCTGTCGGCGCTCTTACCACATACGCTACAACAAACCAAGTGCCTTTGTTCTCCTAAAGCAATACTGCCCGAGGCTGTCCTTCCAGTAGACATTATTTTTTTTTTGTTTGGATAAAAGAGTGTCATCACTCACTGACTGTATGAATATGATTCAGCCTCATCTCTTCACATTCAGGGTCCAGTCATCATAAATACTTGGCTTTACGACATATTATATGTGAATTCAGATAGATGAGAATGGGCCAAATTCCGCCCAGACATGAATCTGCTTCAATCCTTTTAATGTTGAAGGAACTGTGGGGAGTTTAATCGGAGGAAAGTATGATTCCCATCCAGTCCTATTTCAGTGCACGCTTTCTTTGAAGATAATGAGATGTAACAGCGCCAGCCACTGTATGGTTACTCTCAAATCAACAATAAACAATAAAAATAGTTAAGTAAACTTATCTTCCATTACATCTTTCTGTTAACACAGGATCACACATGCCTGTGTAAACTTAACACATCACAGATATATTTATAAACAAGAAATGGGGTGATTTCATCCCTCCCTGACGATCGAGAAGACTGAATTTGAGACCTCTGCATAGAAAAAAAATGGATCTTTGTGTTAAATTTTTAGCTCTGTTATCTCAAAGCCATGAAGATGAAAAAACTGTAGTGAAACAGGACCAGAGCATGAGTCCGATGTCTGAAACTGCAGGTTCATTCCTTGGCCATGACAATATTCCCTCCTGCCCTGTTTTTTGACACAAAGAAATCTGATGGTACCTGCCTGGTGACAAGCTCCTACTGCTGGTCAGGCTGCTGCAGCATGTGTTGCACTTACTGGCTGTTGAGGTCACTTCACAATCCTTGTAGATGAGCTGGCAGAAGAGGAGTTGAGAGTTTCAAAGTGCATGGGCTGTATTTATAATACTGGGATTTAAAAGAAAAGCAATATAAAAAACTTTGAAAAAAGTGTTCCCCAAATGTATCTTCCAGCACATTCTGGAATGGCAGGGGTCTAAGCTGCAGCCTATTGAAGCAAATGGATTTTTTCCCACTGCCATCCTTGAACTCTGAGTTCGTTCTTACCAGGGAAGCTCCTTAGGGTTCCTGTTGTTTGGCTCCAGGTGAGTAGCCTACATTTTGCATGCTCACCTGAATTTACTAGAAGTGTACTTTTAAAACTTTACCATTACTTATCCATTCATCCCTTCTCCACTGAAATTAGATTGCAATTTCCCTTCTTCTAGGATGGCTGCATAAGGGCAGGGATACTGCTGAAAAGCAGTGAAAAATTGCAAGCAGTCAGCATCCACTAGGGCCTCTTTCTCCTTTGAAACATCAGGTTTGTTAGGAGTGTTATGCCTGTAAGGCACAGACTGGTGGATGTGATGGCCTCTCTCTGCCCTTTGGTTTCACCACTCTCTGATTTTCCGGAGTCCCTTTAGTGTACAGCTGTGTCCCACACTGGATTTCTGCCAGCTCAAGGGAGAAGCGGAGATACAGGAAGATTTCTAAAAGGCATAAAAATACTTTGACTGCAGTGATTTAACTTCACGTTGGGTTTATTTAATGATAGTGAGAGTACGGTGTAAATCCTCGTCGGTTTTTTCTTTTTCGTTTTCCTGGAAAAAAAAAAAAAAAAAAAAAACCTAAAATTTGCTGCAATAGAGCTAAAAGATATGGAGAGATACAGGATACAAGTGACTTTAAAAATAATTCCTCACAACATCTGTTAACACTGAGACGAGCTAATGTTACTTTATTTCATGAACTAAGGAAGTGGAAAAGAGCCTTAAGGAAAACACATTAGGATAGGCTTAAGGAAGAACGTAGAGCACATGGTGGCACATGGGTAAGGAGGCCTGGATTACCTCCATTAATAACTCACCCTACACATTTCCTTCTAATCTATTCATTTCCATATTTACCTTAAATCTCTTTACGTAAGAATTTCCTAGCCCTATCTGTGGCTTTCCAGTGTATTAGAAGGTTTCTGTTTGGTGTGGAAGGATTTGTGATCAGCCAAACATTTCATGGCCCTTTGGGAAATGTGTTAGGGAGTCTTCCTGACATCAAAATTTACTTTAAGGAACGCTTGTCCTAACAGTTAGAAAAGCCTCTAAAAGCTCATCTGTTGAGCTTTGAATGCCTTTTAGAGTCTAGCCTAGTGTCCACTGAAGCCAGCGGAAAGGCTCCCAGTGATTTCAGGATATATTTTACTGGGACATTTAAGCAAGGAGTTGGCAAAATTGAGCATCTGCTTTGAAGATGTTAACATTCACGGGACTGTACAATGCCTGTAAATGGTGTGTTCTAGTACCCACTCAGCTTATCTTATTAAATAAGAGTATTTCTCACAAATCTACTGACAACTATACCATGGCAAACAGTTGTCAGTACTTGGTAGGATCTTGGTAGGCAATCGATTTGTTGTTAAAATTAGTCTGATTAAAAAATTAATAGGGAACATAACCAGTTGAATGGCGTTGAAAGACTTTATGGTTCTGTCTGTTTGTTGATGAATGATGCAAATATGTTGGATACCTTATGGGAAAATTATGGCAAAAACTGCAAAGTTATTCTGCAATTACTATTTTTTTTTTCCACTGTTAGTCTTTCTGAGACTGACAGATAGGAGCATATTTGCTGTATGAATCCTCACCCTTGCTCTCCAGGAAGGGTGATGGGACTTTGTGAGGATTCTTTCTTGTAAGTGTCATCACAAAAATAGGACCTGCAAGGCTTTCTTTATGATTCACCACAACAAAAGACCTTTTGTTTCAAAAGCCAGACAAGACTGGTAATGGACTGCATACTTGACTAACACGTCATGTACAAACCCAACCACTTAAAATCATGGAAAATTCAGGACATCATAAATCTTACACCAACTGCATCATTTTATTTATTCAATTTTTTTTCCAGATATTTTAAATAAATAAAATATGGTCCTACATAGGCTCTAAGCACTCTGCCAACATTAAACTGCAAAACCGAAAGGCAATGTAATTGACTCACTCCTATACCAAACTGAAGTAAATAAACATTGGCACCCCATTCATCAACCAGTACTTCTAAGGATCCTCAAGGAGCTACTCCAACACATGAATTCTGTTGTATGTCCTAAGAGTCAATAAGTACGGATGGTTTTAGACTGCAGGAAGGGATTCATGAAGTCTAGGAAGCTTTTGGGGAGTATCTTACACAGAATCATAGGGGTTGGAAAAGACCTCTTGGAGATCATCCAGTCCAACTCCCCTGTTAAAATGAAGTTCCCTTACAGTATGCCGCACAGAAAAGCGTTTGGATGGGTTTTGAATATCTCCAGAGGAGGAGACTCTACAACCTCTCTGGGCAGCTGGGTTAGTATTTTAGATGTGGTCTCACCAGGACAGAGTAGAGGGGGAGGATCACCTCCCTCTACCTGCTGGCCACGCTCTTTGTAATGCACCCCAGGATACCATTGGCCCTCTTGGCCACAAAGGCACGATGTTGGCTTTTGGCTGGCCTGTTGACACCCAGCTACATCTCTGCACAACTCTACTCCAGCAGGTCAGCCCTTCACCTGTCTGATGCATGCACTTATTTCTCTCCAAGTGTAGTACTCTACACTTGCCCTTGTTGAACTGTATAAGGTTCCTCTCCAGCCAACATTCCAGGCTGTCCAGGTCCTGCTGAATGGCTGCACAGCCTTCTAGTGTGTCAGGTACTCCTCCCAGCTTCATAACATCGGCAAACTTACCAAGGACAGACACTATCCCTTCATCCAGATCGCTGATTAAGGTGTTGAACAAGACTGGATCCAGCTCCAACCCCTGGTGAACACTGCTAGCTACAGGCCTCCAGCTGCTGACTACAATACTCTGAGGAATGCAGGCAGCCAGTTCTCAATCCACATCACTGTCCAATAGTTTATCTCACACTTTCTAAGCTTCGTTACAAGGATGTCATGGGAGCCGGTGTCAAATGCCTTGCTGAAGGCCTAGCCTTCCCCCAAGTCCTTTTTGGCAGGGTTGGGTTGTGCTCCATCCTTGCCATGACCCAGGTGCAAGACCTTGGACATGGATTTGTTGAACCTCATCAGGTTCACCTGGTCTCACTGCTTGAGCCTGTCTAGGTCTCTCTGAATGGCATCCCATCCCATCTGTATGGTGCCAACTGCGCTACACAGCTTGGTATCATCTGCAAACTTGCTGACCCCTGAGAGACACAACTCATCACTGATGTCCATCTGGACATGGAGCCACTGACTACCACTCTCTGGGTACAATCTTGTAACCAGTTCTTCATCCATTTAGCAGTTCGCCCATCAAATCCACATCTTTCCAGTTCAGAGAGAAGGCTGTTATGGGAGATTGTGTCAAAGACCTTACTGAAGTCTAGATAGATGACATCAATGACTCTTCCCTTGTCCACTGATATGGCTACACCATCATAAAAAGTGACAAGGTTGGTCAGGCAGGACCTGCCCTTGGTGAAGCCATGCTGGTTATCCCATATCACTAAAGCTTCCAGGAGGATCTGCTCCATGATCTTCCCTGGCATTGAGGTAAAGGTCACAGGTCAGTACTTCCCTGGGTCATTCATCCTACCCTTCTTAAGAATTAGTGTCACATTGCCTTTTTTCCAGTCACTGGGGACTTCACCTGGTCACTATGACTTTTCAAATATCACTGAGAATGGCTCAGTGACTATGTCAGCCAATCCCCTCACGATTCTGGTTTCTCATCATCATCTTATGGATATTCAGGTTCCTCAGGCTGTCATGAACCTGATCTTTACTTACAGTGGGAGAGGAAATGCCCCCCCACTTCCCACCTTCTGTACCATCTGCTTGAGGGCTGCATGTAGAGCAGTTGCTAGTGAAGACTGAGGCAAAAAAAAGTTATTAGATACCTCTTCTTTCTCCTTGTCAGTTGTTACCAGCCTGCCTGTTTTGCTCGCTAGGGAGGATACAGACTCCAGGACTTTCCTTTTCTGTTTGATGTACCTACTAAAGCCTTTCTCAGCCTTCTTTGTACTTCTTGCCACATCCAGTTCCAGTAAGGCCTTGGTCTTCCTGACCCCATCCCTTCAGAGTCTAACAACTTCCCTGTACTCCTACCAGGTAACCTGTCCCCACTTCTGCTTCCTGTGCATTTTCTTCTTGCTCTCTAGTTTGACCAGCAGGTCCCAGTTCAGCCATGCTCCATCTCACCTGGAGATGGAGAATTCTTGTGCCCTAAGAAAAGCTTCCTTAAAGATCTGCTAGCTGTGCTCCACTACTTTACTCTTGAAAAAAGTTTCCCAGGGCATTTTGTTGACTAACTGAAGAGCTAGAATTTGGCTTTCTTAAAGCTTCCTGATTTTACTCTTTGCCTGTCTGATATCCCTCCATTATTGCATGGTCACTACAGTCCAACAGGCAATCTCCGATTCTGATGTCACCAATCAGTTCACCTGTCTGTAAGCAACAGGTGCAGTATTGCATCCCCCTTGGTGGGGTTATTAATGGGCTTGGGAAGTTATCCTCAGTATATTTCAGAAGCCTCCTGGATTGCCTACATCTCGCGGTGCTACCTTTACAGCAGATGTCAGGGTGGTTTGGCAGTGGGGTTGGACTTGATGATCTCTGGAGGTCCCTTCCAACCCCTACAATTCTGTGATTCTGTGGTTGAAGTCCCCTATCAGGACAAAAGTCTGCAGTCACAGTGCTAGAGGAAGAAGGCTTCATCAACAGGCTCCACTTTATCAGGTGGCCTGTAGTAGACCCCAGCCACCAGGCTCCTTTTGTTGCCTTGGTCTTTAACTCTTACTCATAGGCCTTCAACTTGCTTGTGGCCATTCTTCAGGGATAGCTCTTCCCACTCTCTTCCTATTTTGATGTAGAGGGCAATGTCTCCTCCCATTTTCTCATCTGTTCCTTCCAAACAGGTTGTAGCCATCAACAGCCACATTCCAGTCATCAAAATCATCCCATCAGGTTTTGGTCATGGCAACTACATCATCCAGTAGTATGGTGGTTTCTGACTCCTATTTGTATCTCAATCTGTGTGTGTGTCAGTGTAGAGGGACTTCAGCCGTGCAGCTTATTCTGCCACCTTCTTGAAAGATAATTCCTTAATTATTTTGAAGTTTTTACCTTTTGTCTCCCTATTGCCTTCAACATCATAAAATGCAGCAGATTGAGGTCCCCCTCTAGACCTTGTCCCTTTAACTTTGCTATGCAATCCCACACCTTGCCATAGACAGGTGCACTATCAGCCCCTTCTTCCTTCAAACCTAGTTTAAAGCCCTGCCAATGAGCCCTGACAGGTCCTGGGCAAGAATTCCCTTCCCCTTTGACCCAGGTGGATCCCATTTGCAAACATCAGGCCAGGCATTGAGTAAACCAACCCATGGTTGAAAAAGCCAAAATTCCTGAGGTGACACTAGCCTCTTAGCCACGTGTTTATCAGATGGGTTTTCCTGATCCTCTCAGTATCCCTCTCTGCCACTGAAAAAAGAGGGGAAAACACCACCTGTACTTGTGCAGTGCCCATTAACATCCCTAGTCCCCTGCAGTCTCTTTTGATAGCCCTTAGACTCCTCTCAGTGTCTTCTTTGCTGCCAGCCTGAACTATCAGTAAGGAATGAAAGAGTGTTTCCATACAAATAGTGCTGGGGACTGGAGGCACTGGATAGCAGAGAAATATAGGCCTTACAGGACTCAGAAATACTAAGGGAGTCTTATACTACTAGGCTTGTTAAGCTTCATACCCTGCATTCAGAGGAAAAGATGCTGCGATGGCAGCCCTGAATGAGCCAGGTGGTCTCCTAAAAGGTTGTTCTGATCCCCAAAGCAGAAAGAGACAACCTGAAAGGCAAGGCGGAGGAGTGACAGATAGGTGAGTGGCATAAGCGCTCTGGAGGTGGAGGGATGGTTTTGAGCATGTTTGTCTGCCTTTCCCAAGAAGTGTGCGAAGTCTGGATATTTTTTGACTCAATAGAAAGAGGAACAATTTCTTAACACAGGGGTTGGCTTGGACAGCCAGGAAGATATTAAAATAATAATAAATAAGAAGTTAAAAAAGGGACCAGTGTATTTTCACTGAGTAAAGATCAGACCTCAGAGCAAGTGGAGAACAGCACTGTCCAAGGACACAAGGCCAACATTCTCTGTCATTCCTGACTCATCGGTGATGGGTAACTGGGCATACATTTCATGTAACAGTACCCAAGCTAAGTGAGTTAACTTGCAAAAGTGGAATATTAACTGATGGATAATAATAAAACAAAAGTGAATAGTGATATTTTTTTCCTCTGTGACTCAGCAAAATCATCGTATTGGGAGTGTATGAAATAATTTTCTCATTCTACGTGTGATTAATAAGAAGGTACAACTTTGACCAAAAAGGAGCATTTAAAGCGATTTTTCGGACAATACATTTGGGAAAGAGAGGTTTGGTTTATTAGGAGGGTATTGCTGAAAAAATCATAATATAGGGGTCAGGGTGCTCACCCAGGACAGCATGGGTTAAAACTTTCTCTCTGCAGAATGTGGAGCAGGGACTTGAGTCCATCCCTCCCTAATTACTCTGCAGAGCCTTTATTTCTTCTGTTAACATTTGAAATATACTGAAGTTCAGCAAAAAAACCAATCTGATCTAATTATGGCAGATAGAGAGAAATTGATTACAGAATTGAAAGAAATGGCTGCTTATGTGCACCAGATCGTGTCTTGATTATTTTTTTTTGTGCAAAACGAGTAAAATACAAACCAGTAATATACTTTTTTGGTTCTTTAAAGGCCAGTTTTGTAAATCTGAAAACAATTATAATACAAATCTACTGGGAGAATTTAAGTAGAAAAATGTGAATGATAATTGCAAACTGTTTAAAAACACTTTTACCAAAAAGCCATACTTGTTATAAAACAAAAACAACATAGCTTAAGTGAAAGCTGCTCTATAAAACAAAAGCTCACATGTAACAATTGGACAAAAGAGTGAGGCAACAGAAATTAATCTAAATCAGGAGATAGGAATGGTGATAAATTCATAAGGGAAGCAAAAGAAACATAAGAGGAATTATCTGGCCAGCAGTTAAAGATCATACGTGTTAAGGACAAGAAGTTTTTGATGTATGATGGTGAAGAAAACCTATCAGTGATGTTTCTCTCAGTAGATAGAAATGGTGGAATTATTTATACCAACACAGAAAAGACAGGAATAGCTTTCTGCTTTGGTTGGAAAAAACAAGTGAAAATTTATAATCCTCTGAAAGTGATGATGTATTTTCCACTGCAACAATATTTCAGGAAAACATTAAACATCAGCTAATAATGGAGGTACATTAAATGAGAAGCTTGAACAACTTCTGTCCACAAATTTGAAAAGAACAGGTTGGGAAAGTTCTTTGGTCTATAGAAGGTCTGAGAAGATGGATACAAGAGAAAGGCTTTTTCTTTCAGTATTTTGGTAAGATCCCATGAATCACCAGCCTTACCTACATTAGCAAATAATTCGGGCAGCCAGGAGTGCAACAGCAGGTGAAGCATCTCAATCTGGAGTCTCTACATGAGACGTAGTGTTGATATCAGTCCAGATTTTGCCAGCTCCCACAGACTGCTCCTCCATTGCTGTTTCAGAGCCAAATGCCCCCATCAGGGGCTGGGGTACATGTGCTTGTGTGGCAGAGAAGCTCTGCATCTGGCTTCCCCTGCAGCAACCTTGCACAGGTGACCTGCAAGACTCATAGAAGGTGAAGTTGGAAGGAGTATGCCACAACTCACATCTAAAATTCACCACAGAACCAAATGGTAGCATGAGGATAGATGTGGTGAGTGAAGCTATAAATTGGGAGGGAATGGTGTGGCATGTGAATTGGGCAGGGAGGGTTGTCCTCCAAAGATCCAGTCCTGACACAACTGAATAAAAAATTGGAGGCTATGCCTGTCTTTGGTACAGCCAGGACCATCCCTGGCATGTTGTTCTTAGTGCTAATTTCCACAGTTGGAGAAGAGTGCTGAATAAATTGGAGAAGGTTCAGAGAGAAAAGCCATGGGAATGATGAAAGTTCTGGAAAGCATGTCTTACTGCGATAGACCCAAGGAGTTCACTCTGTTTATCTAACAGAAAGAATATTAAGGGGAGACTTGATCATGATCTATAAATATCTACGTGGGGAACAGAAACTTGATCTGGCAGACAAAGGACAAGATAAGATCCAACCGCCGGATGTTGAAACTGGGCAACCTCAGAGGAGAAGAAAGCAATGTATTTTTAAACAAGAAGACAATTAATCACTGGGGCTGCTTACTAAAGGCTGTGGCACATTTCTTATCCTGCACCATCTTAGAACATAGGCCGGTGCTTTTATTAAAGGAATGTTCCAAATTACTGCTTAATAATCTTCCCTTCTCCCTCCCTGCCATACGATCACCAAGCCCCTTCAAAAAAAAAGAAAGACACAGATGGCCTGGTAGAATGCTTACACAATGGCTTTCCTCTGCAGTCAGCTCAAAATTAGGATAAACTCTGAATGTTTGTTTATTCTCTTTATTTCCCCCTATTTTATTCATTTGTTTGCCTATGGAGAAATGCATGCACACACAAGCACACACAGAGGCATGTTTGCCTCTGCAGAGTCGCAGCTGACATGACAGAAACAAAATTTAGACTCCGTTTATTTGGTAAATTTCAAATGTGTTTTGTTCATGTCTGAAAATGAAAAGAAACAGAAAGTTTCTCATCAGCTTTCTAAAATTCTGGCTTGAGTTGATGTCGCCCAAAATGGAACACTTGGTTTAAATTTTCCTCATAGATTTTTCATCTATAGCAAAATCAAAATCTTCTTCTGCAAAATTTCAGTTTTGGAGGAGTTGCACTCCCAATAAATGCAAACTACTACCCTTGGCAGCTCCAGTAACGATGGCCTTCACAAGAAGGAAAGAGGGAGTGAGTTTCCTTACACTCTCTCAGGCAACAGTGAGAGAGAACTGAGCTTCTCCCCTCCCTTTGTTTTAGCACTCAGGTTTCCTGCTGCTTCTTAAGCACAAAAACCATATGCGTATGCATTTACTGCTTGAGTATCAAACTGATAATATATTAAAAGGATTATGATTTACTGCTGTAATTATTTGCCTCCCAACTTTCACAAACAATTATTGCGTGCATATATCTTCTGGCTTGCAAAATCCCCACTTGCCCATATAAACGATGTGATTGCATTATTCTGTACTTTCTTTGCTTCCCTAACTGCTCATTAGAGCAAACACCTCAAAGTGTGCATGTAAATATGTCGGGACTGCTTGGGCTATCTGGCTCACTCCCTCTCTTTCTCTTTGTTGCTTTTCCCTCTCTCCCATTGCCATCACCCCACTTTTTTCCTGCTATTGTATATCACACTGTATTTTTCCTCCCATTTTTCCAAGTGTCCAAATGTTCCTGTCTGATTTATTTATATCTGACACTATTTCAGTGTGCCCAGTTCATTTCCTCTGGGACTATTCTGCTTTTATCTCTTTTCGTTTGGATGCTCGTTTCCTCCCTCTCTGCTCCCCTACTCAGCTTCTCCAGTTCATCATTTTCCTTCTCTCTGCCCTGAAGATCTTCGCTCTGATGCTATTTTTTCCCTCCCTTAGTCAGATCCCTTCTTCTCTACCTCTCCCCATCTCCTGCTTTTCCTCCTTCATTATGTTTCTCTTTCCTTTATGTCCCTCCTTCCTGTACGTCCCCACATGATTCAGAGGAATCTCTTTGCTCACTGTGCCACATATCAGCAGAGAAGCCTCCCCCTGCAACCCTGCATTTTCCCTGCTCCTTTTCTTCCACTCTGCTCTTCTTTTCTTTTTTTTTTTTCCTCATTTTTTTCTTCTTCTTTTTCTTTACTTTTTGCCTTTCTGTGCTCCCGGGCCTATCTGAGCTTTTTTTGCTTGATGGGAATATGCTGTGCTCCTCTATCACTGTGCTGCCCCAGGCTTCACCCCAGCTTCATCCCGAGTGTCCTCAACACACAACAGTGTTAAGGAAATGAGATGATGCTATTGCTGGACACATCCCGGGGTCCGGCCAGCACTAACAAGCAAGCAAAAGCCCCCTGAGGGCCACTCACTTCCCTTCTGTAAATCCGCACATGGTCTGAAGGGGTACTTTATGAGGTGCCTCTGTGTAATTGAGCCCTTGTATTTTTTACATGCTGTGAAGCCCGAGGCTGTCCTTCCCTGCTCCTGCAGTAAAGCAGGCCCTCAGGAACCACAGCATCCGAGGTACACTGTGGGCAAAGAGTTCAGCATCCATAAAAGCTGCAGGTGCTTTCATCAGGGAGCTGTCATGCCTGTCCCACTTGGAGCTGCACTACCCAGATCCCAAATCCAAGGCAGGTCTCTTTGTCCTTCCAGTGTTCAGGTGCTCCAGCTTTAAGTGGGCTTCTCTCCTCTGCCCACTATCCTATGACCTCTTTCCCCCCTCTGCAGCTCAGCTAAGGTGATCTCTCCAAGAGCGAGAAGAGAGCTTGGAGAACAACAGGCCTTAGCACAGAAGGTTTTATAAGAGAGGACAGAAGGGAAATGGATGAGAAGATGTAGCTGCTGTACCCACTCCATGGCCATTCACTCTCACCACCTGGAGCCCACAGAGCATCTCCTCTGCCAAGCAGCAAAGTACCCTCACACACAGGTTTTCCTGCTCAGCCTCCTGTAGGAAACCTGCTTTTAGCACTGGAAGTGGACTCAATGATTTCCAGAGGTCTCTTCTAACCTCTCTGACTCTGTGATTCTAGGGAGGATGTAGATCATGGGATCCCTTGCCTTTCCTACATGTGAAATGATAGAGAGGTTTTTCGGGTCACATCTTTACATCCTGGGAAGACATACAACTGCTCCTTGAAAATCTACATTTGTTCAAGCCCCATAAGGACCACCACAATTCCACAGGAACAGCCTTGCATATAGGTCTCTGAAAAGAGATATTGAATAATGACTGTAAATAAGCAAAAAGGTACCTGATTTGCTCCAAAATTTCTGTTTCAAAAGGCTTGAACATGGTGAATATTGGCTGTAGGATTTAAGGAAATTTAATAAAATTTCCTTCCTGGATCCCACCTAGCCTGATGATGTTACAAAAGGAGAATGAACTGGCTACAGACCATTTTTGGAGTCACTGTCCGATCAACCAGTGATTATCAGATTGTGTCTGCCTGCAAAGGCATATCCAGTCATATGTTTTCCCCATCAGACCCAAAATAAATGAAAGAAGGAAACGAAGGAGTTTAAGAGTCCAGCACTTCATTCTTCATTCTTCAAGAACTGCAGCAACAAATGCTAAGGGAAAATTCCCATGTGAGACATGATACCAGTTCAAGGTCACATAAGTTGATGCATGGAAGTACATTACAAGAACACTAGAAAGCTATTTCAGGGACTGTCATTGTTTATTGAATGCTTGGAGATATTGTTTTGATGTTCTGTGCCTGGGCTCTGGGATAGCAGCTAAACCAACGTTCCTAAAGTGAGGCGTTGGGAACTGGGCGATCCTGTGTGCTGCTCCTGAAGAGCAGGGAGTAAATTCATCCTCCTTCTTCTCCAAACTTCAGAAAAGTTCCCCTTTTAACACTTGGGATGTGTCAACATTATATGTTCCTAACAGAACTGCACAAAAACTAATTTCTAAATGTCTTAGTGTGATGATGGTCTCTGTTTCATGGGGAAACATAATGCTTATGGTGCTGCAATCTCTCATTAAAAGCAACGCAGAGCCACACTGTCTGAGGAGAAAGCATGTATGAGGGGCTTTACTCCAGAGAAATACAGTGCTTTGTGGAGCTCCCACATGTACACGGAGCAGAAGGTGCTGCCATCCTCCCCAGGTAGCATGGGGCGTGGAGGTCTTTCAGGTCCTCCCTTCCTCTGCTCCCAGTGATTGTGGCATTGTGGGGACCAGAGGGAGAAGCAAGTGGTTGACTCTGCAAAATACAGGCTCAGTTGAGCACAACTGATGCTCTGCCTGAAGCTGAACTGGGAGTCAGATCAGGCAGGGAGATGGACTTCATCTTCCACCTTCCAGCAGGACACAATGGGGCCTGTAGTTTCTCTAGGAGGGACTTTTCCTCCACATCATTGATGGCAGTAAGTTTCCACTGTCCATTTTGGATTTATCAAACAAATGCAGGGCTTGTATGAAAAATCTCCCATGAGGGCTAATAATAACATTCTCTCTGCCCCACCTCACCCTGTTTAGCCCTTGCAGACAGTGAGGTTTACACCCAGTGCTGAATATGGAATGGGCAGGGGCTGACTCTCCGCTCCCCCTTCTTTTGAATAATGATCATGCCAGGCTGGCACGTGCTGCCACTGCTTCCTGAGACTGCTGAGGCAGGCTCAATGCAGCAAGTCTAATTTTAGAGCAGTCTGTCTGACAGAGCCCAGAGTGAGGCCAGACCTGGGATGTTCAGAGTTTGCATTGTTTCCTCAGCTGTGTCTGAAGAGCTCCTGTGGATGCTGGGGAGTTTTTCCCAGATTGGCAAGCCCTCAACCTTGTCACATCTCACACAAAGCCCTTGTGACATCAGTCTCTTTTTTATTTTACTCTGTTTCCACCTCTTTAAAGTGGGAGGCTGTTATTTTCCTACAACTCGTCAACAAGAGAGAACTATCTTGTGAGAATCCATAAGTAACATTATTCAAATGCTTGAATAATAAGACATTAAGACACGAGATGGCACTTCCAATGAAATGCCATTTATTTGGGCTTTCAATGTTCTGTTGTTGAGCAGCAAGGTCCGTGCTCAAACACTGTAGGTTTTGAAACCATAACTAGCCCTGCTATATCACTGAACATGGCTCTCAAGCACTTTGTTATGTGAAAGGCCAGTGGTAGTGTCATGAGTGTGGAGCCACTTGGTTGGAACACCAACAGATGTTGCACATGGAAAGACAGTCCCTGCACAATGCTTTTTCTCATAATCTAACCTGGCTAGCAGACCAAAACAAAGCTATTGACCAACTGTGGTGAAGAAAAAGGAAAAGTCATTTTTCCTTTCTGTCCAAAGGTGGTTGTTTGTTAATGGAGCCTGGTATAGTTGGCCTTAGAAAGGTCTAGATTGTCACTGAAAGGTTTTCCTGTTCTGTGGATGGATGACTTGAGCCTAGAATGTCCTGCTCTACTAATTTCTGCCTCTCATCCACACTTGTTGTGTCAACACCAACAGTCCCAAAACAGGGGTTAACTCTTACCATGATGTTGTTTGAGGTGAGCAATAGTGGCAGCATTACATTTGCTATGATTTTTCACTACATGCCTCTCTAGCCTTCTTAATGCTTCTTTCACTAGCTCAGCCTCTCATATAAAAATATTCCCATTGGGTTTTAAATGCCCTCCATTGGGTCAAGAACCAGAACAAACCATTTGCAAGGTTATTCACGTCTTTGGGAATTACGTATCAGAAAATTAGGTAAGCAAGCAAGAGGCTACTGGAGCACACTTGATCATGTCCCTGGAACCAGAGATGCTGGCTGGGCTCAAGGAAGCCATGGCCAAGTCAGACCTTGAATGACAGAGCAATTACAGGGTTCTTCCATGAAATGTTTTATTACACAGAAGATGTGTTACGGATGGACAAGGAAAGATATGTGCAAATCAACCAACCAAAGTTCTCCAGCCCTGAAGACATAGGGTTTCTAGCAGTTTCTCTCCACGCGATGCTGCTGTGTGGATTTTTAGATACTGTGGCTGGAGGTATTTTTGCCTGCAATACAGCCTGTGGGATTGAATCACCAGCTAGACCAGATAAGGAGATAGCCTGACTTCAAATAATGGAAGCAGCAGGGAGCCTGTCCCATTCCTAGACAAATTGTTGCAGTGTTTAATTCCCTCCCTTGTTAGAATCTTGGCATTTATCTAGTTTGGATTAATCTAGTGTCAGATTCCACCTACTGGATGTCGTGTCTCTGTCTGCTACTTTGGAGATCCCCTGGTATCAGAAACATAATACAGCTACTTGTAAGCTAAAACCAAATAAAATTTGGAATTTTCACACAGTGGGCAAATACAACATTTGTTTTTCTCTTACACAAAAAGTTGTCTTAAGAACAAAATAAACAAAACAGGACAAATCCAAACTGGAAACACACAAACAAATCTAAACAAAGCTATCATTTACTTCAATGTAGGACCCTTGCTATTTGAATTTCCTGAATTCATTGACAAGAGCTTTCATTTTGTGTCAATTCAATATTAAAAAAAAAAACGAACAAAAAAACACAAAACCATATTTTCCCATAATACTGCATTTCCTCTGGGAATTGGAGCCTGAACAAACACTATCCTTATTCAACTTAGGCAGAGACTTCTTGGCTGTACTGCAGCTCCTGTAATGTTATATATGAGGCCAAACCAAGTGACAAACTACCTTGTGGCTGGCTTATGGAAGAAAGGAGGTACCTAAGCTGCAGAGAAGTGCATTCCCAAGAAGGTGAAGTTTAAAGTTTCCTCAAACAACAAAACAAACTGGGGTGGAGTTGACCTAAAGTGAAACATTTCACTTCGCCTGTCCTGAAGGAAAAGTAACATTATTTTTTCTTTATAGAAATTTGTGTGGAAATTTCATTTTCTATTGTTGAGACAGAATACCCAGCCAGCTCTGTTATAAACCACAAACAAATCACCATTTATTCTTCTATTGGATAAATTAGACGAACCACACTTTTTTTTTTAGTATCTCAACAGCTTTTGCCAATTGCAAGTATATTTAAAATTCTTTCTTGAATTGTTTCCAGTTTGCCAGTAGTCATTTTTAAAACACAGACATCGGAGCTGGACCTGCTCTCTTCTGCTTCTATTAATAGTCCAAGGAGCAAAGAGCATCTGCCCTTCCATGCTCATGTTTTATAGTCCCATGCTTGGACATACCAGGAGCTGTCTTCTCCCTTTGTCAGTGCATTGCGTGGGGAACTCTGTGCAGCTCAGCTGGTTATCAACCATGACCTCCAAATCTTTTTCTATGTCTCTGTTTCTTAAATGTACCTCACATCCTCTGTGTACAAACTACTTGGGATACTCAGAATTCTGCTTAACGGCAAAATAAAATATGTGGGTTTTTTTCCTAGTGAGCTCAGGTTACCACACTAACCAGATTGCTTGTAGGACGGATCTGCTTTTCTCATTATTTACCACTCCATGGTTTTTGTGTCATCTACAGGCTTTGCAAGGAATGGGTGTAGATTTTTTATACAGGATCATAGATAAACATATTAAATAACAAAATGGGCCTCCTGTAAATTATCCCCACTGAAAGTGCACTCTTCTCTGAGTCACTCTGGAGATGCCTCAGATTTTAGCCTCTTTCAGATGCACTGTACTATGTTTCTAACAGATCTGTTTTCTAGAATGCTGTGCAGTGTTAAACTGAAATACTAGCAGCAGAATAGGAGTGTAACATAGTTAACCTTTGTAGCTGCTCTGTAAAAGCACCCTGGTGATGTTGCGGGTAAAAAGTATTAAATTAGAGATGTAATGTTATCTAATGTATGCATTGTTTTCTCCTCGCTGCAGAACAGCACCATTCCCCATTGCTACCAAAGATCTTGGTTTTTTGTTGACCCTGGTTATTGTCTTTCTTACACTTTTGGGAATTTTCTGATGTGTTTATAACCATAGTGATACAAGCTGGGAATACCTGCTTTGGTTCTTTAATACCTGGCTACTAAAGGCGTTACGTTATTCTTTGCACCTATCAAAGCATTTTTGTTGCATTTAAGTTTTACTCAGGATGGCAAATTGCTTAAGTACATAAGAGAAGCAGGTACAGAAAGAGTTCCCTGAGTTTAAGTGCAGAAATACCTGGAGCTGGAAGTGTAACTGGCGTGCTGCAATCCTGAAAGTGGCACCCCTTGAAAATCACAGCAATGTGAGGATGTTCAGAGCTGTGTCTGGAGTCCAGCCGCTTCTTTAAGCAAGGAAGTTTGTCACCACCTTTCTATTTACCAATGTGGAATATCAGAATTTCCCATTACAAGTCAAGGCTGCTGCTGATCTTAAAAATCAATAAATAAGTTTTACGTTAAGGAGTTACACTCAGATGACAAGAAGCTGAGATGACAGCCATGATCATGTCCAGGCTTACAATGGCAGTTTATAGTATGCGTGGCCATGGGCTGAGCAACCTAGCTGGAGAAACACATAATTCAAATCAAAGCCTACTTTAAGGCAGGAGATTCAGAGAAAGCAGAGCTCAAAGTATCCTCCAATGGAGGCTATGTCTAGTGGCATCTAGTGTGGAGTCTGGATGAGGGTGGCTCCCAGGAACGTGTCTAGGTATCATTGTTCAGGGGTCCACAAGAGGGTCAGTGTCTTCCACTTGTAGCAGTTCCACTGGAACAAACACTCAGCTACTTTCAAGAGTAGGGTGAATTTTGTTGTCATATCTGTCTGTAAAGACCATTCAAAATTATTTAGTATGGAAATCCCTCTCCATCTTGTATATGCATACAGAAAGCATGTAAAGATAAAGGCTTAGGCTGGAAATACCTGAGGTTGATTTTATTATCCCGCCTCTATACATCACTGTTTGAGATCCCAAATGCTATTGGCAATGCAGGGAAGTGATCATGCTCAGGTATGCAGAAGGGAGAATGCAGGAGACGACTCAGAGAAGAAGGCCAGTATAAGATACACGACAGATGATATATGCAAGATTTCTACAGGGAAATATTTCCTTCACTGGAAAATTCAAAGCTGAAAGGAGTGGAAGAGCTTGTTCCCTTGTCAGGGAAGAGAGAGGCTCTCTGATTTGGAGATGTGATGTAGCTTTAAGCAATACGGCAGAGAGGAATCTCTTTCTCTTCAGGGTTGCCTTACTCTGCTGTAGTGGGTGCCCCATGTATAACAAGCTGATGCCATACATTTTGCATGCCCAAATACAAAGCTCTGAAACAGCTCAGAGCCATTGTTCAAAAGAGAAAGTACTCATCATTTGCACAAAGAGTTTGCTCAGTACTTCAAATACAGTTCATGTGTATCCAGCCAAACCTAGGAAAGGGGCAGCATTACTTCAGGAGAATAATTTATCAGAATTTGTTTCCCTGTTTTTATTCCTTCATCCCAAATCTTTGAGCTAGAGGGCTGTTAGCAATATTTTAGAAGCTGATTTCAAAATAGCAGTTAAATTCACCCCTGTGTGGAGGCCCAGCCTTAAGGTTTATATTACACCATGGTGCCACAGAAGTCTGGTTTTGAAGGTTGCCCTGGCATGAGGGCTTGGTGATGTCCAACCTCTGTGATCTGGTGATCAGATCATAGATGCAGGCTCCTGGTTTCTTACCATGTCCCTATTTGCATAAGAAAAGACTTCCTATTTTAAAACCTTCCCTAACCTACAAATTAGTGCAGATGAATGGCCTCTTGTTGGAACCAGAGTGGTTCTCCTGGTTCCAACAATAGCACAGCCAATGCCAGATTTTAAACCCTCATAATGCATATAATTGTGTGATATTATACCAGAGGGGAAATTTGTTCTTTAGTCCAGCTGGTGATTAGCTTTACATTGAGGCACTGGGATTGGATACCCCTTGAAATTTTATCCTGTTAACGTAACTACAGCTGGTATTTTGTGTTATAACAATTCAACCCTTACTCCTGAGAGCGGTCCCACTAGGCCAGACCTGGAAGTCCTAGCTAGGATTTGACTCAGGCAAAAACTCTCACTATCTTCGGTTAAGATTTTGTCCTAATAAAGTCCAAGTGTGAGCTCCAGGAGATGACCTACACGTGTTTCTTGGTTGGACACTATTAAATCAGATGAATAAGAGTTACAAGATCAGATACAAGTATTTGTCAGAAATACGGGAAGTTGCATCTTGTTAATTGCTTATCTATAGTAATGTCCCAGCATTGCTGACAACATCTAGAGCACCTCTTTGAAGGTTACTTGTCACTCTGTTTTCTGTGCTTACCTGCTTGCTCCCTAGGATTACATTAACCCATTAATTAATGGGTAGGTAATATATGGGACTGTACCTATTTATGTCTCTTCCCTTCTGTGTACTACTTCTCAGCCTGACTCCTCTTATTCTTCCTCTCATTCTCTTACCTGTTTTTGAATTTTATGATCTAAAGGGAAGTCAGTGCACTTATTTTGATGGAACTTTCAGAAAGAGGAATGGTCTGATATGAAGAATTTTCTCGCTTATCACCATCACTTTTTCTCATTTTCATTTTTATTTTTCACTTTCGAAAGTGAAATAGCAACATTTCTGATGTTTTTGTCTTTAGCCCATTTTGAAAAAGATCTTTATCCCATAAAAAAGAAGTGACATCCCAACTCTGAAAAAAAGCATACAAATGCCAATGCCAACTGTGAGAAAATGAGATTCTTCCTTAACTTATTCTAACTGTTAAAAAAATCATGACTTAAAAGCATGTTTCAAAACATAGCTTGAAAAAAGAAAACCATCAATGATACTGATACTTCTCAAGAGGACTGAAACCCTCTAAGAGCAAAGAGAAGTGAAAAAACTCTTCCCTAGGAAAGCAGTCGAATCTGTTTACTACAATACATTTATTTCAAAGCTATGTGGTAGCAGTAAGCTTCAAAAGGTATTTTGGAGTTGCAAACAAATTTGCCTTCTTTCACTTGCTGCATTTTGTTTCATTCTGACCGCATTTTTTTTTTTTTTAATTCTGGAAGACTATGGTTGGAAACATGCATTTGGACTTCTGCATGCGCTGTATTATATATATCTTTAACATATGTTTTCCTTTGTCCATTGTAAAATAAATGGTCCTGTTTATTCTTTTTTTACTTATATCTCCTGCAGAAATTCCCTCCCACACTATTAATTCTTTGAATCATTTTCATTGCAGCATTTGGAATCTTTTAAATGTCTTCCATGTCTTATTAAATGGGATCAAAAAGGACTCCAGAACTACAGATGAAGGCACATCTTCAGTCTTCCCCCGACAAGATGGCCTGTGTTATGTTTGATCAGGTTTATTCAAACAGTCTAGCATCTTTGTGTGACAAAATAACACGTTTGTGCTGAAAATACAGGGAATGAGGACTGCCAGACTGGTTGGGTCAGGCTAGAAGTTACAGTAACTCAAGAATTGTCTAAAAAGGTGTAAACAGTGCCTGGGTGGGAAGAGTGGAGTGTGAGGCAGGCTGGAGGGTTGCTTCCTCTCCACTCTTCCAGCAGTCTGTCTCAGGTTGCAGCTAAGCCATCATTTTTATAGCCACTAATGGCCTATTCTCCGCTAATCTGGATAATCCCTTTTTGACCACTTTTATACCTTCGCCTTCCACAAATCACAGTTGCAGTCGGTTGCAGGACTTGGCCCGTGATGTGTGAATGTCTGTGTCTCTGCTCTCCTCGAGCCAGTTGCCTGATGGCTTTAGTAGGGTGCCCATAGCTCTGGTAACATCATTCCCTACCTACCTCTGTTGCACCATTCAGGAGTTTTTTTATTCTTCATCCTTTTCCCTTTATCGTTTCCTCAAGGAACTGGAAGGTTGACATAATCCCAGGAGCTGAAAAATTGAAGAAAATCTCTAGCGAGGTAGGAAAAAAAAAAGAAATAGAACTCTGATGTACTGAATGTGTTATGACAGATGTGATTAAATTCTTGAGAGTAAAAACTAATTGGACATAATTGTAAGGCCAGTTGCTCTAGTAGAAACATATGTAGAGTTTATATATTTGGCTGGTATACTCTGTAGAGGCCATGCCTGCCAATGGAAAGATATAAAGGAACTTGGCAATGTAAATAATGCAATCCACTGAACTAAATGTTTTGAATAAATCAATAGGCATTGGGATTCGTATCTAAGCATATGTCTTTAGGGAAATCCAATGGGGAAATTTCTGATACTGAAGAGTGTACCATAAAGTAGAGAAAAAAAGAAAGGCTAAAAAGTTCCTTAGAAACAATTTTCAGATCACTTCTGTCTTTTGAGAGATTTGTTGCTTAGTTGTGCTGCTTGCAAAAGAGCCAGCTGCTATACAAGTTGTGTTACACCAAGATAGAGTTGAGTAGTGCCTGAAGGGGCACAGACCTATTATAGAGGAGCAGCACCCCCCCGCTTTTTGGGAACTGATATTGGTGCTGTTTGGCATGTCAATTGTGATGAAATTAATTCAGCAGTTACACTTGTGCATGGTCTTGTTGAGAATGTTTGTTTCAAGAAATATGCATCTATTCATACAAAATGCCTGAGCCACTGGCAGCCTGTGAGAGCTCTTCTGTCTATCTAATATCTTTCCTTCAGTAGTGTACTGTAATTTTGAATCAACTACTCAATTCTCTCTCAGCCCAAATTTCTCAGCATTTACTAAACATCAATTGCCAACTCTCTGAGTAAAAACTTACTGCTAAGTGTATGCATTACACATTAAAAAAAAAACTATCTAAACTGGGATAATAGGATTTAACAGGGAGTTATCTGAAATATCTCATGATTATTATTTTTTTTTGAGTCTTAAAGAATGTTATTCAGAAGGAAAGGAAGTAAAATATCCTAAAGCAAGAAAGGGAAGATAGAGGCAATCTAGGTTACAGCAAACTCAGCAGCTCCCTAATGGCAACTGAGGAAACTGGTATCCAGCTAACTCCCAGCTGAGCCAGCCCTGAGACTGCTGGAGAGATGTGCACCATTCACTGGTGATAGGAACAAAGCCAAGGAAAGATTTAAATCTCTGTTGAGCACATCTGGAGTGAGTGATAGGAGGAGCCTGTAGCGTGAGCAGCTTGATCCGTGTTTACACAAGGCTGACATACCGATCTTGCCGATATAAAACCCAGAGGAAACTAAAGCCCCAGAGCCCCCTGCTTGGGCATGGAGGTTGCCCTTGGTGGGGAAGCCATGGATGTGGGCATGGGGAAATGTAGATGGAGAACACCTCTCGGGGCAAGTGCTTCTAGCAGAGGATCAACATCTCCTTGAGCACTTCAGCTGATCTGTCTGTGAGGCAGTGGTCTTAGTGCACTTTTTTTTCTCTTCAGCAGGAAAATGATCACCTATCTGGGTTTTGGAAATATTACATATTTTCAGACTAATGAATCTTTGTCTGTTGCCTTCATTATTGTGCGAACCACAACAATTTTGAAGATAGAAGTATTTTCCATCAAGACTACACATAACACCACTTGGCAAACAATTTCTCTAACAAAGAATAAGCCTCCAACATTTTTAGTGACTTTACATACAATGTGCCTTAATTACTGGCAAGAATGTCAAGAGCCTATTCCCACATGTGTCAACACTTCCTTAATACGCTATAATTCATCATGTTAGCATGGCAGAAACAAGGTACTCTACATCTTTACACATATCCTTCTCCAAGTTCTGGTCCTGAACCGAGTATTAAATGAACAGAAAGTCTTCATCTAGCGAACAAAGAACAGACCACAGCATCGAAACAGTAAGGTCCCTCGAGTCAATCAAAGTCATACATCACAGAGCACTTTATCATATTCTTCACAACACTGTCTAAATCCAAGAAGCACTGCTTTATTGTCAAAAGGACATTCACTTAATAACAGCAGTAAATCCAGAAAGGCAGGCTAATTTTAGACAGAAAACTTGGCTAAGAGAGAACCCTATCGTTTCCCACTCCTGACATTTTTATTCATTGAGTTCATTTTCATGCTAGTTGTGTGATTAAATGCAGATAGGGATTTATTTCCTTTTAATAAAAAAATACATGATTCTGAAAAAAGCCAAAATTGCAAATAAGGGACCTGATCCTTTTCCCACAGAAATAAACAATAGTTTTGTTGTTGGCTTCAGTGATGACAGGAATCAAATCCATGAATCTCTGTTGGAAGAAAAGGTTAAAATTCCATTTGAAAACTCTTCTTGGACCATACATTAACTCTCTGTCAGTTCTGGGGGTAACCAAGAACCAGCATGATTTCTTTTCTAATCTGCCTGTATGTGTGTGCAAATGCATGCAGTGGTATAGGGAGCCATTTCATAAAGAAGCAAGTGAAAATAAATCTGTCCACAGTGTGTTCCAGTGAAATGTTTTATTTGCACTCATAAACCAAAGCGCTTGCTGCATTTTTGCATTGTAGTTTTATTGTCAATGGTGATACAATCTTCCTTCCTCATGCATAGATCCTTACACAGAGCCAAGGATCTTAGATGAAGGAAAGAGGCATCACATATTGAAAATAAATGTGAGGAAAGCTGAGCCATTTGGAGAACTGGATAGGAGAAACACGTACCCCTGGGAGTGTGTATATCTACCCTTTAGTCACTCAGTCAGAAGTAACTTGGTTTCAGACATATTCAGAACGTGATCCAATTCTTTTCTTAGGTGACAATTGCTTAAAATCCACTTAAGACAAGATTTTGATCTTCCTTTTGCCACTGTAAACCTTTTGGGACTGAACCAGCTGAGCTGCTCTTCTGCTCTGCAGATTCCAACAGCTTTTCTGTTAGCACACGGCAGCAGGCAGAGCAGGACAAATAGCTCCTAACAAGTAACATAATAAATCTCACCTCCATTTTTCCATTCACAAAGTTTCCATCATCTGACCACAATTTTCTTTCATTTGATCATCATTTCAATTTATTCAGAGTGATTCATCAATTAATTTCTCTGAATAATTCTTGGTCTGTAGCTTGTTTGCAATCAGTTTGTCTTGAGCATATTGATAGCTGAAATTCAAGCTGTTTTGGCAGGGCGCAAGGAATGTTTCCTAGATGAGGTTGTTCAACATTTGGAATCTTTTTATCTTTTTTTTCCAGAGCAATTTCTCTCCATTACCAATCTCAACTTGACTTTGCACAAGAATTCTGCAACATCAATTTTATCATCAGTTTAATATTAATTTTAATGAGAGCACTCCTTGCTGAAAAAGTGACCATTCGACTGCCCACAAAAAATGAATGCAAAAGGATTTGCAACACTGGTATGGACAAATTTCTGTCCATACCTGAATGAATTTTTCCACAGTCTCAAGCAGAATTGACAAGGTTATGTTGCAGGTTTTGCATGGTTCTGCTTCTAATAACTTTATTGTAGGGTTTGTTTTTTTTTTTTTGTTTTTGTTTTTTGTACAGTTGATGTAAGAGGAAGAATGATTCTGAGCACAAAGATTTTTCTTTTCTTTTTGGTAAATGTGCATGTTCTCTTCTGCAGCCTCATTACAGCATGCATAAAAAGCCTTTTATCCTTGCTTCACGTGTAAAACACATTATAAAAACACTAATGCAATCGATCCACAGTAGGGCACACACAAATTATAATGTGGTTTGGATCCAGACATGTTTACTGCATTTGCCAGAACTTAACATGACAGTAGAGCTTGTTTCTTAAGCAGTAGTTTGGTTAAACAAGAACATCCAAAGCTTGCCTGACTATTTCCAAATGAGTTGATGTGAAGTTGTCGGGTTTTTTTTTCCCAGTCACATGTGTTTTGGTGAATAGAGCAATATGTAAGAATTCTTTGGAATAAAGATGGGCTTGGAAGGTCTCTGTTTGTTTCTGTCTTCAAATACCTCTCTGGAAAAGGTTATCTTGGTTAGGATGGGTAGGTGTTTCTTGCACTGTTGGATTGGATTGCCAGGAGTCTATTCCTCAAGGCACAGACTACAGACAAGTTCTGGTTTGTTCTGGACATAGTAAATCTATGCTACTTAGCTCTCAAAATACAAAATAACCAACTCATCTCAAATAATACATTTAATCCTGTTATTGTATTTACTAGTTCACTAGATAACTGTTGAAACAAAGCTTTCCTGTATCAGGTAGGTTAATTATTCCTTGTACACTAGAGATAGTACAGAAGAAAGACAATTCTCCTTCCTTAGGTTTCATAGAAAAAAGTGGGCCGAAAGCTTTTTCTCAGGGGAATTCTTTTTTTCTTCTTTTATGTTTATTATTATTATTATTATTATTATTATTCACTGTATGCTGATAAATGTTATCTGGCAACTCTGTATGAATTTTCACTAGCAATTGGAAATTGTATACGTTAGAAATCTCCACTACAGATGAGCTGGTTACAGCCCTTGCCCCTGGTGAGGCTTGTCTGGTCTGATGAGTATGAGCTATTTCATTTCTAGAAATGGAGAATTATTGCTTGTGATTTCTTGGCTAATAGTAGTTCCTTCAAATCAAGTGTGGGTGTTTTCTTAAACAAACCCTAATGACCTATGGAGCCTACTAGGCTGATTCACATTTACGCTGGAGTCAGTGTAAGTAAACAAATTTGGCTAAGTTATAAATTACATTTTGAACTTCTCTATGTTGCTAAGGTTTGTAAGGCAGCTTTAGTGTAACAGAGAGACAGGACCTATTGACTTGAGGTCTACGAACAAATTTGGTCCCCATTTATCAGCTACAGTCAGAGCAGGAACCCACCACCCTCCTCCAAACTGCTTTGGAGACTTCTCCATTTTTTCTGCCTTGGGGTGCAGTAGAGAAGAGAAGGAAGCAGAGAAGAGAAGGAAGAGACCCCCATAGGTCTCTATTTGTCTGGAATGTGAGAAGCCCTAGTGCAAGCTCCTGCTTTGGAGGAGCAGATTTGAGTCTCTCACAGTACAGGTTGTTGTGCTGAGGGCACAGGTTTTATTTCTCCTGCCAAGCAGAGCCTGAGGTTGTGAAATGAGTCCTGCACTCTCCAGATTTGCAAGTCAGAGTGTAAGTAGGGAAGATGCCTGCTGCCTTTCTTGTGATGATGTAAGAGACAGTCAAGTTCCTGATTAGGGGATAACCCTTAAATCCATTCTTTGGGAAAAAAAGTAAGATCATCTTGTGTAAATGAATGCTTCCCATTCTATCACTTATCCAGGAGAATATAGCATATTCAAGAAGGAAAACAAAGTTTGCTTTGTTGCCATCACTTCTCCATCTACCTGGGATATATTGATTGGACTTGTGGGGTTTAGGAGAAGAACTTTGTTTGGCTCCCGATGAGTGAATAGATCAAGTATCTGAATTCCCTTTGAGGAGGTTTGAACTCCCTTGGAAGAAGGCACTGAACCCACTTTCTTACATACTCAGTAAGTATTCCCACTAAGCTTGTGCAGAAAAGAGGCAGCAGTACCACTGCTGTTGCGCTTTCTCCATTCACATTTTGTGGGGAGATGGATTTATCCAATGTGTCTGGAGAAGCAGAAAGTCCTGGAGAAGCCAGCTTTAAAATGCCCCCAAAGCTATCCAAAAGCCCAATGGCATTTCATACACCTGAATTCTGGAGTGAGACACCAGAAGCAACTGTTAATCTCCAGTATATTTCACCATTCCCTTCACTCCCTAGGGTTTTCATGGCTTTAGCCCCAGTGGTTTTTCTCCGTTCATGAAGATGATCTTACTAACAGCAAGCCCAGAAAATCATCCCTTCTTTTGCGGCCATGGGCTTTCCTTCAGATATAGATAATTTTCCATGTACTTTGCTTTCCTAGTGTACACTCGTAGCAGAGGATGCAAGATCCCTCCTCTTCTACACTGCCTGTCACAGAGAGACTCCAGAGGAAAAGCAACCTTATTCTCTATCAGCAAATACTTAATAAAAGAGAAAATTCTACAGCTTTGATTTGCATTATGGAGGCCTTGACATTTCTATAAAATATGGAGTAGCAGATTAAATAATTACAGTGCAATAATAACGAACAAAGTAAGTGCACATTTTGATTAATTATCCTTGTTTTTTGTTGTTGTTGTTGTTTTTCTTCACTTGCTTTAATTTGGTAAATCCAGTGATCAAAAATGATTCTCCAGTGTGAATTAGAGGGCACTTGTTCTATCTATTAACTTGGTGATAAACAGTAAAAAAAAAATGCACAAAACACTGCAGCCAAAACAACACATAGGTGTTTCAGAAAAAATTGTCCAGACTCTACAACAGAAAAGAATAAATTTTGTTGAGAGGGAAAGAAATATGTATTTGCTGTGTGTGCAAAGCATGTAACAAACTATTGTCAAGAGCCAAGGACTGCTTCCCAAAGCTTACACCACAGGCAGTAAGGCATCCATTACCATTCTATTCTCTTTTCCAGTTTGCCTCCACTCTTTGGAAAACACTTCTCTCTTTCACTTCTGCTTTTCTAACCAAGCCTCAGAGACTTTGCTTTTCCTAGTGTCCAGAGAATCTGTTTTTTCACTTCTGCTTTGGTTCAGCTTTTATGAAACCCTGAGGTCACATCTTGCCTTTCTCTCCTATCAGCATCAAGCTGACAATCTTGTTTTTCATTGTCATGCACTTGTTGATTATGGCAGTAGTGTCAGGACTAAGGGGCCAGTTTTCAGTAACACAAAGGTAGAGGAAGAGTGAGTCTGGAACATGATGGTGTCTTTTCAGTGGCTATAACTGCATGTGTGAAAATGGATATGTGCTTCCATTGCCCTGGGTAGAAGGGATGGCAGCAACAGAGGCTGCGTGCACAGGGAAAGCCTTTGGGTAGATGATGCTGAACCACCTGGCAGGGCAGTACTCATTTAATAGCATCTTCTCAGAGAAAAGGCAGTGGGGGTGGATGGAGACATCCCATGAGCAGAACCAGCCTATACTGTGCCACATAGACCATGCTGGCAATCATGGTTGGATTCTTCCTTGCCACATGGGACCTCCACACTCATTTATGTTTCCAAAGTCGCCATACAACTTACCTCATAACAAGCATCTGGAGAATGCATCTACCCCTCTGCACAACCTTCCTTTTTTGATGGATCTGAGATCTATTCATCAGTCAGAACAACAGGATTTCTTTTCCTACTGATAATTTTTAGTGTGTCAGTGGACATCTGCTGAGTGCAGCATACCTAGCTAAGCAAAGTGTCTTTTTGCCATGTGCAAAGGCTGGGAAGCTGCCTACCCACCAGGCATGTCTTTCTTTTTGCCATGTGCAAAGGCTGGGAAGCTGCAGATCCACCAAGCATGCCTTTCTTTTTGCTATGTGCAAAGGCTGGGAAGCTGCAGATCCACCAGGCATGCCAGCACCTTCTGTTTAAAATCTGTTTTTCCTTTGGGGTCGGGCCAACTGCTCAAAGCCAATTGCAATTGTTGGGTCCAGACTGCTACAAAATGACTTTCTTGGGTAGCATCTAATACCTCTCCTTGACAGCAAGCTGTACTGGAGTGCGTTTACACGTCCTGGCTTGGAGCTAGGCACATTCAGCTTGTCGTACAAAATGGAGGCTCAAATGCAAAATGGAATTCACAATTTGACATCACCGCACCCCACTGTGTCATGGCATAAATGATAGTCATCCCACTTCTGGGAATACTGTGCTTGCTGCTGGTCTCCCTGCCCCAGGGAATGAACAGAATACTAGATAGGGAGATGGACAATAAAAAAAAGATTGGAGACAGGGAATGATTTCCATATGAGGAGAGACTGGGAAGGTTAGGATCATTTAGAGAGGAAATGAAAAAGAAAACGGTATGGTAGAGCTATCCAAACTAGTTAATAGAACTGGGGAGATAAATCAGATCACAGAATCACGGAATCACAGATGCTCTTCCTCTCCATTTTTCCTACACACAATGCAAGGGAACACATAGTGAAACTGAGATAGCAAATTAAAATTGATAAAATCAATTATTCAACATGTATTTAGCATATGAAAGTCATTATTCTGGAATATCACTGCCATCAGAAAGATGGTGAGCATCAGAGAAGTACAGAAACTTCTGTGGAATGGAAATACCTGTGAGGATTTTAACTACGAATAAATAAACAGAAAAATACAAGTTGTTCTGTACTGCGTGGGGGAACTCCTGAAACCTTCCTCTTGTTTACCAGGCCTTTTTGATACATGTGGATACATGTTGGTGGCCCTGATTATGAACTGACAATCATCTGGAATGAAAGGATGGATAAGAGGGGGACATGCTGGTTTCCTCCTCTTCATGTCAGTACTTTGAGTGCAGCCAGTTGCACCTCTCAAAACTGCTTGAAAGAGTAGGATTTTGGTGGGCTGTTGAATTTGGCACCAGCAAAGGGTAGCGTAACGGGGCAGCAAGGACAGCACCTAACTGTGTAGCAAATCCTTGTCAGCAATTCTCTGCCTAAAGATCCAAAGATCTATTGGTCCATAGATGCCCCTGCCGTGGATGCACATATATAGGGCCCTTAGGACAAAATCCAAAGAAAGATGTGGAAGCCTTATGTGTGATTTAGACCAAGTGCCAAAATTTAAGCCAAAAAAACTACAACTCTGCAGCTGTGTACACTCAGAAATCCTGCTGGTTTGGCTGAACTGATCCTAAACCGTTCAAAAAGTAAGAGTCCAGAAGTCCCCACTGCTGAGGAAAATATCCAGAGCAGAAGACTGCAGAGCATGGCCTGTCTTTTCTCTGGTATCATGAATTCTCATTTTTTTTCTGTCATTGAGGCTCATCTATATTCTCTTTATCAGGAACTGCCTCCCACCAATTGGTGCAGTCCACAGCTGGGTGGCCAGGATCCCTCCATGGAGAGGGAGTGAGGAGTCTGACCATCCTAAGGTATAGAAGTTTACCTCTCTCTAGCTTTTTTTGGGAAATCATGGACTAACTGCTGAGCCATTATACAAAACTCTCACTTCAACTCCTGTTAATGATAACATATTGAACTTCCAGAGCTGTCAGAGAGCTTTAGGTGTGCTTTGAACATGTTTACTGGATCCTGCCTCCAGGAGCAGAGACACAATCCGTGAATCTCACAGCCTTTGGCAGAGATGGAGAAAAAGTATTTGGCTCAGCCAGTATCATGGTTCCATTGGGCATGCTTTGCAGCAGAAATGTTGACGCCAAACTAAGCTTTCCTGTCCAAGCTCAAGTGCTTACAGACTCTCAGACATCTAAAGGATTAAGCAAATCCTTTGTGGATCACATATTTGGACATGGGTGACTAAATTCTGCCTAAGCTGCTTGAGAAGTTGGTTCGTGCACATTATAATTTTCCAGTTCCTTCCAGCTAACCCTTTGGTGATGTACTGGTGATGATTACCTCTCTCTCACTTTGTCTATCTGTTATCTATTACAGAAGGACTTCTCATTGGCACACCTTTTTGCCCCACCAGTAGAAAACACCTCTCCCAAATAATCTCACTGATTAACACAAGCAAATTCAGAGCAATTTCTCTCCTTCAGATTTAGTCTGTTGCCTCTGTTTCTGAACTGACAAATAGCTTCCACACTATGTTATTTTTTTTCCTACCCATTTCAGTGGGTGTAATGAAAGGTATGACTTTGTTGTGTCAACTTTACCTTGTGCACATGAAAGCATTACATTTCCAAGAGTACTATGCCTGAGAAAAACATGTCTGATGTCACTCAGCACCCTCAACAGGTCAAAGAAAAACCCAGAATTTTGTCTGTGTCCATATTGCAACCAGAAGACAAATATTTTGATCCTGAGGGGAAGGAGCTAGGAGTTCTTGATTACTGATAGAGAACTGAGGGGCTGTATAGATAGAAATAGTTATTACAGTCCTGCTGCTCAGCCTCTGTGCTCTGCATAGAAAAGCCATGCAGCTGTGCTGCTATTTTTCATGACTGACTCCTTTTCTATGCTGGAGGATCTCCTCCAGGAGCCCTGTCAGATAGAGCAAAATATAGGATGCCAGTTCTTTATCAGGAACAGGTGAGGGGCAAAGACTACCTGTTGCAATAAGTATGAAGAGCAGTATTAATACCCAAAGTGAGATTCATCCCAGCTAGCTGCTGATGTCACGCCTGTGGAAGTCCACACCTGCATTAGTCATCTACCTCCCCTGAGAGTACATGGAGATGTATTTAAGACATTTTGCATTACAGCGAGATGAAGCGTGTCCAAAAGTGTCTGGCTCTCCCTCTACGGATGCCAAATGAGCCCTGTGGTGACTAGTTCAGGCATAGACATCTACATCCAATCGATCCCATCCTAAGCACGCACTTGCCAAAGCTGCAGTGAGCGGATGCTGATCTCTTTGTCGAGACTGGCTGGACTCACAGAGCTTCTCACCTCACTCTTGGGGCTCAATAACCCAGTAATACCCTGCTGCAGCCATCCCCAGCACATCCACTTCACTTCGTGTCTCTTGTACCAGGAGGGAGGTGGCACATCTGCATTTCTCCTTAGCTGCATTTGGTGGAGGGCAGACAGACTCCACCATACAAGGCGTCCCTCAAGGGCCTGCTACCAGGGGAAGACTGCCATTGGGTTTGAAGTGCGATGTATCCGTCTCCCTCATTTTATTTTCACCCACATGACACATAGCTGCTTATAGAGTGGGATCCTACCTCTAGGGTATGCACATGCTTGCATGTGTTGGATGCACACAGATAGCTGTGTGTCTGTATGTGGTTTATTAAGAATTAAAAACGCGCCTTTTTGCTTCAGACAGTATTTCTAGTGCTCGTCTTTTCAGTTGGGGGGACTGTGTTTTTAATCTCGCTAATACAAAGAAAACAATGGACCTCTTTCTCTGCTAGCTGTAAAGGGTCATAAGTAAAATGAGTTTTGGCAGACTTGTTCCAACTAGACATGCAACCACATGCAAAAATGACTCTAAATTTAGCATGTCATTTGTCAGGGTTAACCCTTCCCTTCCTCTGAGAAAAGGAGCGTATTTGCTATCTTCTTGTAGCTTGTATTTGCAAATGGATCTTGCATAAATAAAACTCTGAACTGCAAGAATTTATAACGGCCTTTTCTCATGTAAGCTTTTATTTCTCTTTGAGTTATGATAAATGCAGGTTTATTCCTGTTTCTGTGAACAGGGCACAGTACTTTTGCACAAGAACTGTTATGATTAAACCCAAGAAAAGTGCTCTTCTCTCATGTTTCAGATGAGGGTAGGATGATCTTGCTTTTGTCTTTTGTACCACCTTGGAAACTGTTGGAGTCAATCACTGGTGATTCTACAAGCCTCAGTCACCAACATGAAAGCAGGGTAGTGGAATAAGGGAGCTGAAGTTGGTCCAGAAGTCTTTGAGAAAAAATTATATTGCACCTGAGACTGTGCACAGGCATCAGTGTAATGCCTGTTGCAGCAAAGGAACAACTTTCAGCTGCAGATATTTCCAGTTGAAAGAGAAGTACTGGAAATGACCCACACTATTCTCTAGCATTTCTGACCTCGGTTAGTGTTGTTTCTTATGGTTGTCAAAAATAAACAAGGAAGGGCTTTGGTGCAAGATGAAATTAAGTTAAATCCTTGGTTTGAACTATGAAACTGATGTCTATTGACTGCAGTAATAATTATGTGGGCAAGGCAAATGGTTTGGGGGTATGAGAGAAAGTGGGAGCTTACCCACTTTGAAAGGCATTTCTTTGGAAAAATTGGTCTGAACTGGTCTGAGTCCATCCATGCTTCTCCCTCTTATTCTCTTTTCCCTCCCCCAACTAAGAGAACACCGTTCCCAGAAATCCCAGAGGACATTCCTAATTGAAAGCAATGATTATGAGTCATTCCTGTATATTAAGTGAAATACTCTTGCATGCCTCCCAAGGGGTAAAGTGATTAAACCCACCCGAGAAGGGCCCAGGAACTCCTGCTGTCCCTGAAAACCTTGAAATTAAAAGTCTAGCAGATAAGCTGGTGCTGCAGTATTTTCTTTCAAAACACATCTCTCTGTGAACGACGAGAGCCCGCATACAAAGAGAGAAAATGGATCGCAGTTCTGACAGTTTAAGATGCAGATTTTGTCAAGGGAGACAGTTTGTTCTCCTGAACAAACTGTGTGCTATACTGTCCTGTTGTCTGGGATATAATGGAATATAATGTTAGCCTCGGACAGTGGTTGTTGAGTCAGTGCCAGCCTCACTAATGAGCATGTGGTTTCAATAATAATATGGCTACTTGTAAGATGGCTGGCCACAAGCCAGGCACTTAATATGGAGGGGGCAACAGATGTAAAAAAGTACCATCCCTGACATGATTGCATTTCCAAAAATTCTCTGGCAGAAAAGTTAAGACTCAGCAAATCAGGATAATGAAGAATCTCCCCATATCAGGAAAGGATGAAGCTCTGACAAATGAATAGGAATCCTTTGGGTTTTGTGCAGTTATGGTAAAAAACTAAGAAATACAAGAAAAGGGGTGATAAAAGAACTGATAATTCCTCTTTGTGGAAAAGCTCAAGCTAGTAATGGGAGGTGGTGGCTTTTCTTTTCTTTTCTTTTCTTTTCTTTTCTTTTCTTTTCTTTTCTTTTCTTTTCTT
>NW_024885532.1:24107136-24108270 GCF_019232065.1 Centrocercus urophasianus
AGCAACCCCAGACATTTTCTGATTTTGCTGTTACATCTTAACCTGTTCCCTCTCCCTCTCCCTCTCCCTCTCCCTCTCCCTCTCCTCTTTTATTTTCTTTCTCTTTTCTTTCTCTTTTCTGAAAACTTTTGACATTCCAGACTTGGACCTGAGCATCCAAGTACATCAAGACAGTGAAATGAATTACAGTTTAATAATATTCCCACCACACAGACAAAATGGATTCAATTACATAATGGTAGCATTAAATGTTATTAAGAAGGAGATTGAGAATCTTGAGGCCAGACTTTCAGAAAATCATGATAAGCTGCTTAAAACAGCTGAAATAGCACATTTATAGGTTTTCCAGCCATAAGTTTACTGTGTGTGGGGGGGGAGGAGTGTGGGGGGGGAGGAGGGTGGGGGGGGGAGGAGAGCGCAGGGAAGGAGGGAGTCATTATATTTGCTCAGAAACTCTGGTGTGCTAATCTGTTATCAAGGATTAAGAGAGTGGAAAAGCAACCCCAGACATTTTCTGATTTTGCTGTTACATCTTAACCTGTTTGGTGTGGGGATACTTTCTGGAGGCTGCCATTGCAGGAGAGTGCATGTGAGAGTGGTATGGACGGAAATGAATGCTCAAGCTCTCCCTGGCAGTAAAGAATGGCAAAATCAGGAAAAAACCAACAGTCTGTCCCATTGCAAGCTGCCCAAAAACTACCCAGTCCATCTCTCCAGGGATGCTCATGAATGAAGAGTAGGGCACGCTGTATTGCTCTTCTAGAAAGGGGAAAACAAAATATCATTTTCTCCTATGTCTACCATTTTCTCCTATGCCCCCCAATAAATTTGTATTCTTGATATTTAGAAGTATAATTACAGATAACATTTAATGATTAAGAAAATAATGATAATTCTTCTTCGAAAGAGTGGTTAGGTACTGAAATAGGCTGCTCAGAGAGGTGGTGGAATCACCATCCCTTGAGAGGTTCAAGAAACATTTAGATGTTGTACTAAGGGACACGGTTTAGTGGGGAAATTTTGCTGGTAGGTGGACTGTTGGACTGGATGACCTTGGAGGTCTTTTCCAACCTTGGTGATTCTATGATTCCTTCCTTCCTTCCTTCCTTCCTTCCTTCCTTCCTTCCTTCCTTC
>NW_024885532.1:24108280-24191971 GCF_019232065.1 Centrocercus urophasianus
TCCTTCCTTCCTTCCTTCCTTCCTTCCTTCCTTCCTTCCTTCCTTCCATGCAACAGGAAGACTCAATAAAAAAGGTAGTAAAGAAGCAATAGAATCCTCAAGAATCCTCAAACTTTTTAAACTTGTTTTACTTTTTTTTTTTAATTAAAAAAAAAAAAAAAGAAAATCGTGAGAGAATTTGAAAGAACAGAAAAGCAGAAGAGAGTGGCGATAAAACAAAGGAATTCAAAACTAAATATAGAGGTAAGAACTTTTGTGATTGCCAGGTTGTAAATGAATTATTGTTTTCAGATAAGGCAAATTTTATTTCACTTTACATCAATAATACAGAAATATTCCTTCTGCATTTTCTGGCTGGTGGTGTCAAAACAATTTCACTGTAACTTTCAATTTTCACAGCTAATGTGTTTGTGGAACCACTTTGAAACTTCAATTATTTCTGAAAATTCTCGTATGTATTCCCCATCTGCTCTAAACTCCTCGCACTCTTAATAGTCTCATGCTGGCTAATTCCCCAAGTTTTGATTTGCTGGCTGAAACTGGATTGCTACTACTTACTAGGCAATGTTTCTTTGTAAATGTTTATTGGGCTATGGTAATGTCATGTGCCAGATTTGGGAGACCTTTCAAGCACCAATGAATGGGCAATAATTTTGTCAGGCTGCCTGCTGGCTCATTGTCTTATGATAAATGCTCTGTGAGCAGGAAAAAGCATATATCTGTTGGCAGTAGGCAAGAGAACATTTTACTTCTCTACTTCTTCCAGAAAAATGTCCACAGGCACCACAGATCACCTCTTATTAAGTTTTCTTCCTTCTACCTGTGGCTTTGGGGCTCATCTAAGAAGAGCTCTGAGTCCTGTGCAATATCACACCTGGAACTGGATGGAAATAACCTATCATTTGCTGCCGAAAATGAAGTCATGTGAGGCTCCCTTGCTAGCTGATGGGGAGGAGAGGAACAGAGACACATCTGCAGGATGTTTCATCTTAGCTTCAGTAAGTGCCCACAGGAGATGGAAGAGACTGCTCTGTGAACTGCTGCTTCTTTGGTGTTGTTATCAGAGAGCGAGAGGTGGATACCTAGCTGCCAATTCAGATTAGATGTTGGGGAAAATTTTTCAGTATGAGTGTGATGAGGCCCTGGCACAGCTGCCCAGAGAAGCTGAGGGTGTCCCATCCCCAGGTTGGATGGGGCCCTGGGCAGCCTGCCCATAGCATGAGGTTGGAACTGGACAGGCTTTAAGGTCCTTTCCAATCCAAGCCATTTTCTGATTTTATGATTCTTCAATGATTCTTCAATCAATAGAGTAGATTTCTAATATTAAATGAGATGTGCCTGGGCTACACCATAGGCTGTTGGCTGTGTTGAATCCTTAAAGTGCTGCCAATCCCAAACTGCTCTGCAATTGTCATCCAGCTTTACTTTTGAGGAATTGATATTGCAGATTCTTATTTTGGCTACAGAGCATTAACTGTATAAACAGCCAAGTAGACTGGGCACCACGAAAGCTTGCTGGCTGGTTGCTGCATGCCCCCTAGGCAATAAAAACATGTGCAAAGAACAAAGATCTGCACAAATCAACTGCAGATATGACCACACACGTTAAGACATAACACGTCACTGGGATATGAGAAAAAGTCTTTGTAGCAACCAGCACCGGGTGGAACTGGCTGATCCCATTAAATAGCATCAAACCCCATTGATAGAGAGCCAGCTTTTGCACTCTAACACTTGGGCAAACCTGTTGACCAAGGGCCCTATCCTTGTCTGTGGAGATGGCAGCCTGTGTGCTAAGTGGCAGGAAAAGTGCAAGTAGCACCAGTTTCTCTGAGCACCCTGACATTAAGAGGGAAACAGAATGCCAGAGGAAGCTGATAAATCTCCTCACTCCATGATGTTGTGACACACAAATGTGTGGATTTCAGGGGAAAGACAATGAGAGCTGCTCTGAGCTTTGATCCTCCAGGCTTTCAGGCTCTTCCAGGCATCTCTGTATTTCAGTATGCTGTGGTCATTCTGCTTGGATGCTTGGACAAGAAATTTGGGAACCCCAAAGGAAAGTTGCCCACTTGCTCAACACATGAAGGAGGTCTGATCCTGCTCCCAACCAAGGCAGCACCCAGATTTCACAGAATCGTAGAATCATTAAGGTTGGAAAGATCACTAGGATAATGTAGTCCAACCATTAACTTATCCCCACCATGCCCACTAACTCAGAACCACATCTTTTGGCTCTTGGAAACCTCCAGAGATGGTGACTTCACCACCTGCCTGGACAGCCTATTCTAAAACCTCACCAGCAGAAATTTTTCCTAATATCCAACCTGAACCTCTTCTGATGCAGCGTAAGACCATTGCCTTTTGCCCTGATGCCGAGGAGATTGGGCTGATACCTTGCTTTCTGACTGAAAGGAGACAGACTTCTCTGCTCCTGTAAGTGGTCATGCAAAAAACAAAAACAAAAACAAAAAACAAACAAAAAAACCACATATATACAAAAAGGAGACTGAGCTATCCTGAATAGTTCCTGCCATCTTATTTTGGACCATTTGGGATTTTATATACGTAAATCCTATATATCCTAATTTCCATGCTGTGCATTCACACAAAAAAAGTCCACCTGCTCACCTAATCCCTCCCACCAACACAACAATGCAAATCAAAGAGAAATGTATTGTACTGTAAGTGGCTGGGGCAGGGATGGTTTGTTCCCTCTTTGTCCTCTGCAGAATTTCATCCTCCAGCTGCTGGTGTCCCGGCTCATTCCAGCTCCCCAGCCCATGAGGCACACATTTGTTGCCCACGTGTATGCTCACTTGCCAGCCAGTAAGCCTGTGCTGGCTGGCCAGGTTGGCCCTGCCAAATATCACAGCTGGGTTTGGCGCGTCCTTCCCTCACTGGGGTCACAAATTTGGGTCTATCTTCACTCCTCTCACTTAATATTAGATGAAATTGGATTCAGAATTTATTAGGGTGTGTGTACTGAGGGGAAGGGGAGGCTAGAAGACAGGCAGACAAGCAGACAGGGCAATTGCAGGATTCTTGTTTCCTAAGCTAAAATTAACTAAAGGTTACATGAGCATTGGTTTGTGGTGAGCCTTAGTTGGTGGAACAAAGCCTGGTGCCAGACTGTGGGAAAAGGTCTTTGGACTGCAATGGGATGAGAGGGAAGAGACCTCCTCTACCCGGGAAACAGAAGACACCACTATATAGAAGAGGCTCCTTTGTTTACATATGTCCTGGAAGACTTGAGGACCCTTCCTGCTTCCTGAATTTGCACCAGAGTGAGATCCAGGCAAAGGAACCCAGTGTGAGTGGGCTGGGGGAGCCCCAGGACCCACAGATCTGCCTGGGCTGTGCGCTCCCTACAACATGCTCAGCTCTGTGGAAATGGGCCAGCCTTCCCCAGGCTCACTGCTTCAGCCCACAGTGCCACTGCAAGGTTGTTTGCTTATATGAAAGGTTCAATAAGTTTGTATCTGTCTGGTAAAAATAATAAAAAAATAGAGAATTCCCGAGCTCTTGCATCTTTCACATTGGCCTGTTGCTATTTACAGGGTGAGCTTAAAATAAAGCAGGGAACACATCTCTGCTTTTTCAGTTCTATGTGGGGGCACATCATTATACACATTTAATGTGTGAGCCCCTCACAGATCACCTTTAAGCAGTTGATGGTCTGCACCTGAACAGGAGAAGAGAAAGTAGGTTCAGACATCAGAGGAGAGAGCAATCAACCCACAAGTGAATTTTTACAGGGAATGTATTTTTAGACTAAGAATTTTAAAACTTGTGTACGTCTGTGAATCTGGCTGTGCATGTGGCTTTCTTTTTGTCTGTCTCCCAGCCCCGTTCTTCTCCTCCCGCCTGTTTCCTATCTCTCTCCCTCCCCATCCTGCCTCAGAAAATTAGCTTTCATTGGGCTTTTATAACTGCGCTTTTAAGTCAGTCAAGATTATTTTCTGGTGCTTAAATTCCTAGTTAACATGTCATGGTGCCATTCAGTGCTGGAAATGATGTAATTTATTGGGTAGCTAGTCAATTGCACAAATGGCTGGAAAAACAAGTTTAGCTTGATATAAATAACAAGACACAACAGTATATACAGTACAACACCTTGCCTCCTGCTGCGAATCTCCTGATTTCTGTTATTCTGGTTTCAGCACGCCTAGTTGCCTCCTTACACTCGCTGCTATGAAATAAGATAATTATAGCACAAGTAAATATTACCCAATCAATCTACCATAACAACTGTTAAAACAAGCCATCTTATAAATTTTGCTAACAAAATATGTCTCAACCCAATATACACAGAAGGTAAGTTTCTCTGACCTTGAAATAAATTTCAAGAGCAAAGCATGTTACATGCATAATGAACATCCAGTGATGAGAGGCAGAGCTGGGGTCCACCCCAGTTTCCACCCACCCCTAAAATCTCCCGAAGCTGAACAGCAGAAGGATGGTGTATTTTGGGACAGCTTCTCCATTCATCCACAGTGTAAATAGGAATGGCCCTATGAAGTCAGTGGTGTGTGAAATCCCCTCTTCTCTTAAGCCCAGTGGTTGGACTCAAGCAAATTAACCCTCCTCTTCCTGGAACAAAGGCCGGATCCAGTTCTTATGGGTGTGATGGCCTCACATAATATCAGCAGATTGGTGCAAGGAAACCAAAAGGCTCATTTGAAGACAAAAGTATGCTTTTCCTCCCCCTTCCTAGGCTGTTTAAAAAGAAAAAAATATATATATCAGCAGAGATGGACATAAGTTATTCAGTGGTAAGATACTCACATCTCTGTGCAAGTATTGCATGGGCTCGTAACATCATGAGTTGCAGAAGGCTGCACACATTGACAGGGACAAACTTTTGGACCAAGCGTAGCAGCAGTCCAGTGTTGAAATGCTACTGGATTTATGTGTTAGTCCAAACGGAGCTCTGTAGGTTTGCCTAACTGACTCACAGTAAGAAGTGAGCTTCTCCTGGGATGGGAGAAAAAGCCAAAATGCCTGATAGTAAAGATTAATGCCTTTTAGAAGAAAATAAAGATGTTCTGAATCTGTGTGTGGCAGAGAGGAGTCTCAGGGGAGAAAGTAATTATGATATACTGCTTGAATACTATTATGCACTAATTACTGAAAAAGATGATGGATTTGAAAACTGTTGTGTTACTAAATGCAAGCAGAGTAAGGCCAGTGCTGGCAGCTTTTGAAAACCCCACTGTGTAGCAAGAAGCAGCCGGATTGTGCACTGTCCCAAAAAGCATGTGCTGAGTTTCCCACACAAAAAGCAAAACATGGCCTCCAAGTCACAGGTAGATCCAGTCATCAGGGGGTGGTGGTCACTCTGGCCAGACCTTTTGTGGGATGCCAGGTGAGAAGGATGGTGGGATGGTGTGTTCTATTTGTAGAACTGGACTGTGAGCTAAGGGAACTTTCGGTGGAGAAGATCCACCATTTTCTAGTTTATATGTCTTGGAAAATCTGCCTTACATTTATCACTAAGGTCCCTCTAAAAAAAAATTTGTGAGATACTGTTGTAGTTACTCAAGGCTCCCTCCCAACTCAGTGGAGAAAGATCTCAAGATGGTGACCTGAGATCCAAAGTAAACTGAAACCCACTCAACTAAAAAGCTGAGTAAATTTCCTGTGTGTATCTCTAACTGTCAAAATGCCCCAGGGTAGGTCTAGAGTGACACAGCATGGTCAAAACCTCTCGAAAATCCATCCAGTGCATTATGTGAAGGAGCAGAGGGATGGGCTGGAGGTGACATATTGCTCTTGGGACTGCAGTAATGCTGCTTCTTGCAGCACTTCCTTGCTCCACACTGAGCACTGGTGTGGCCCATCATGCTGTCTTTTTACTGAGGAGCTAAATACTGGTAAGCAAAATGTCCCTGAGACAGTTTGTTGCTGTAGCACAATCTATTTCCTTACCTGTTGGATAGTTTCACCCATCATAAAGGGGGATCTGTTCAAACTGCACAGCTGAAATGCTTGTTACTCAAGTTAAACTCTGGATCATGACTGGAAAACACATGGTGGAAACACATGTCCCATGTTAGCATGGGACAAAATCCAAATCCCAAATATTACATAGCCAATGTCCATAGTGGCCTCTTCAAGGCTCCTGAAACTTGTATGAAGCCTGGCTGACCCAAGAATTTTCTCAGGATCTATTCTAGCTATTAAGCAGGATTCTTGTTTATTACATTAACTCCTTGGTGTTCTTATGATCCCATTTTCTTTGATAATGAGTGACCAGATAGTAAGGGTCGTTACTGAATTGCATGGGAAGTAAAAAAAACGCAAAGAGCAAACAGAAACACTTAGATGTCTTTGCTTGCTGGGGAGTGATTTCCCATGGGCTCTAGTAGAAGCTGCTGCTTCTGGCAAATATTACAAACTCTATCAAACAAACTCTGAAGAACATACAGAAGATGTCTGGAAATCAAGTTCATGACCTGGTACTCTCCTCTGATCAGAAAGCAAATCCATTTTTCCATTATCTTTGATGCCTTGGCTTTCTGCCCTTCCAAGAAATTTCTGGCTTGCGCACGCCAGCCATGTTCATCCAGCCATAGGGCAGAATGGAATTCATTGTCTGATTTGCTACTTTTTGCTGAAAATACGGCTTTCTCATAGAGTAATACTTTCTTTTTTTTTTTTTTTTTTTAAAGAAATTTTCCAAAATTCCCCCCTTTTTTTTTTTTTTTTTTTTTGGTTTATGAAATTTTGAATTTTGGAAATAAATTCTAAATAAAAGCAAAGTAGTTTTTTGTTTTGTATTTTTTTTTCCAAGACAACAAACATGGATCACACCAATAAGGTTTTGAACACACATCTGAAGGGGTATAATCCTGAGTGCCAGTATACGCAGGAAAACACCTTTGTATAAACAAACCTTGGGGTTGTGGTGGACAAGCTGAACATCAGTGAGCAGTGTGCCCTCACAGCAAAGAAGACTAAAGCAATCATGGACTGCATAAAGAGGAGCATTGCTAGCAGGTCAAGGGAAATGATCTATTCCCTTAACTCAGCACTGATGAGGACACACCTGGAGTGCTGTGTCCCATTCTGACATGACCGTATTGAAGGTATAAAAATGAGGAAGGGACTGAAGCATCTAAAGTATCAAGAAAGTCTGAGAAAACTGAAACATAGAAATCTCCATTTGAACATCAAGAAATTCTTTACTGTGAAGGTGAGTGAATGCTTGCACAGGTTGCCCAGAAATGCTGTAGAGTCTCCCTTCTTAGAGATATTCAAAAGCTATATGGATATTATCCTGGTTAACCTGCTCTAGGTGGCCCGAACTGAGCAATGGGTTGGACAAGGTGACTTAAGAGGTCTCTTCCAACTTCATCCATTCTGTGATTCTGGAAACCTACTGGGAGATATAGAGCTGGGACATATACTGGGACATAAAGCAGTTGTAATCTTGCCTGTGATTTTTACAGGGAGCAAACCTTGAAGTCAATTGCTCCCAGAATTTTACCTGGATTTCATTTTTATGAGAGATATACTTGATTTGGTCCAAAAAAAACCCCAAACCCCAGAACTAAGACACAGATGGAATAGTAGGGGTTGGGGACCTTGGACTTCAGTTGGGATCAAGGTCATCTGAGCATCCTGAGGTAACCTCAGCTGAATCTAAAAGCAGGGAAGGAGTTCCCAGGAGCAAAGCAGTTGCATTGGCAGAAAAAGAGCCTGCTACACAGCCTGGCAGGGCAGCTGTGCCGCTCTGGCTAGAAGAGCTATCTTGTTGAGCACTAGCTGTCTTGTGCCCTGCTACAGGACCAACTTTCTCTAAACACATTCCATGACTGGCATTCAAAACTAGATACTCAAAATGGTCTCAACACAGCTTTTCAGTTGAAATACCTGGAGTCAACATGCAGATCCAACTGTATCCAAGTAGAAATGAATAAAACTCAGCTGGTTTTAGAGCATAAACATTTTCTGCGCCAATGGAAAGGCCTTGATTAGTTATTACAAGGCTAGGGGCAATCTCAGAAAGCCAAGCTTAGACCAACCAGGCAGCTGAAAAGAAGGGAGAGCAACATGCTGTGCAAGGGTGGAGAACAGGAGCATGGGATTTGGAGTATGTGGTTTTGGGTGTGCATGTAAATTGTTTGTGTGGGCAATTTGCTGTTTTTACAGTGAAAAATCCTGATCGTCCAAAACTGCCTATGTGGAAAAAAAGGGAGTGCAATTTTCACTACTGAGATTTATAATCTGCTTTCAAAAGTATGCCCACAGGAAGCAAAATTAGAATTTTCGTCTCAGGACAGTGCTAGCTCAGGAGTTTAAAATATATCTTAAGCTAACATTTTTGTGACTCATCCTGCATCACTGAGTAAAGATATACATGATGTGTGCGCTGTGGATTTAGGAATGAGATGGGGTTTTTTGTGCCTTGCTCAGTTATTGGGAAACTTCTGATTCTGTCACTGGCAGTTCCTTAGGGTGAGTTTGTTCCTTGTACAGCTCAGTGGGAGTAGACAGAGAAAGATGACTTCTATCCTGGGAACATGCCACTAAATTCTGAGCAGACTATATATGTGCCTATGTTTTCCATATTTTCGTGGTGCTTTCATGGTTATCATATTGCAGAATAGACAATAGGTGCCAACTGACAATCTTGCATCCTCAAAGGGAAAAATTATCTCCAGTTTCCGGGTGTGAAATTATTCTCTTTAGCAGGAGATATAGCAAAAAAATTACAAAATTACAAGTGTAAAAGATATTTGGTTGTTATTTGTACCAGTTTTTTGGTGAGATGAAAACGGGGGTTAAATAAGGCCACATGTTCTCAGGAGGTCTCACAGAGCTATGAATAAAAGGAAAGCTAATCTTTGTTTGTTTGTTTGTATCATGATATCAATACAAATCTGTCATCCTGTGTGGGTTTTGCATACCATTCTGTCTACAGCCAGAGAAGGGACTTCTATTTCAGCAAGAATTAAAGCAAAAGCAGAGGATAAATGAAGAGTTGAGGGAGCTGATCTGAAGGAGATGGTGATAAATCCCACTGCGTATTGTAAAACCCTCCTGCTCTTTCTTCCACAGCATCATTATTTTCCCATCATAACCACTTCCTTAATAAACAATTAGGCTTTGTGTTCTGAATCTAAACATAATTTTGGGGATGAGGGAGAGAGGGACTGGGTGGCTCGGGGTTTGGAAGTAATACAGTCAAGAGCCTACAGTGGTTTGAATTTAATCCAGGTTGTGTTGCCCTCAATTTATTAGCCACCCTGGTGCATGGGGAATCACTGTTTCCCCTCTGCACCATTTGGTGGATCTGTTCTGTACTAACATCAAGCAAGACAAAACAGCATGCATTTATTTTCTCGAATATGTCTGACTGATTGATTCTGAAAAGCAAATTCATGCTTATCCTGTTCATGCACCTCTGTAATGGAAACTCAGCTTGATGGCCAACTGAATGCTGAATAAATGAAAACAGGTACTCAGCCCTGACACTTGGTTGCAAAAATGATGGAGACAGAAAAGCAATGGGCCAGGTGGTGACATCTGCATGTAGGATCCGTACCTCTGCTGCTAGCTGTGGGGATTCATCAGGGTCAATCTGGCATCACTGCATGGGCAGCTGATACGTTGCCATGATCAGAGCAACCACAAACTCCACTTGCACTGTGTGGCAGCTGAGCTCTGCCCCAGGAATCATAGAATCATAGAATGGCCTGCGTTGAAAAGGACCACAATGATCATCTCATTTCAACCCCCTGCTATGTGCAGGGTCACCAACCACCAGACCAGGCTGCCCAGAGCCACATCCAGCCTGGCCTTGAATGCCTCCAGGGATGGGGCATCCACAGCCTCCTTGGGCAACCTGTTCCAGTGTGTCACCGCCCTCTGTGTGAAAAACTTCCTAATATCTAACCTAAACCTCCCCTGTCTTAGTTTAAAACCACTCCCCCTTGTCTTATCACTATCAAAAGAGGCCTTGCCATCCCATTTTGGCTAGCACCACTCTGGCCTTTGGGATGAGCCATAGAATCATAGAATCACAAGGTTTGAAAGGACCTACAAGCTAATCTAGTCTAACTGTCCTCCCATCACCATGGGAGTTTTCTCTTCTGCCTTGATGGCCTCAAGCCCCAAGCTGCACCTACCACTGATCACCGTAATGCTGCTCAGCTTGTGACAAAGTGAGCTGCTTGCAGACAGGCTGCAGGCCAGAAATTATTCAGTAATTCTGAGGAATAAAGCTGCAAAATCATATGGGCCTGTTAGAAATCCACTCCTCCAATCAAAAGGAAAAGTACATATGTAGATGAAAAAAAGCAGTCTGGCACATGGCTTGCTCTAAATAATTCACTTTTCTCTAGGATAAAGCCCTCTGAGCAGGAGCTCTGGGGACAGTCACTGCTACTGTCCACTCCGGTAAGGGTGGTTTGAGATACTCCCTTACTTTCCAGTACCATCAATTTAGCAGTATCTGATTGCATTTAGTTATTATTAATACTACTTTTTTCCCCCTAAATGCTTAGAAAATGATGAGATAGTTTGCTAACAAACAGTTTTCATGAAAGAAACAGCTGGCTCGCTCTCCTGCTAGCCCTTTACAAAGGCTTTCTGCGTGTCTGTCGAGCTCGGGTGTAGTGTGATGAGCTGTTTCTGTTGAGAAACCAGAGTTTACAGAATAAACAGAGTTGAGGTAAACCCTGATTATGGGGAAAGTCTGTGCGTTAGGCTCCCTTGCAGCCTTAACTCACACGACTAGCCTGTATTTTTGGAAACATTTCCAATGCTTTTCCTTTGTGAATTGGTGCAAATGGCTTGTTGGAGCCAGGCGTGCCTAAATTCTCACCGACTTTTCCTTAATCTCTCTGCCTGGTGCAGGGCCTCAGTCAGGCGTGAGGAGATCAAGGGGCTCCCTTGGGAGCTCGGCCGGCGCGGGACGTCCAGCAGAGCCGCCGCGGCGCTTCCATGTCCCAGCCATGCACATAATTGCACATTTTCCTAAACGGGAGAAGAAACAAAGCGATGTATGTCAAGGAGCTGAGGGGAATTGTCTCATAAAAGGAACAGCAGCTTTTTCTGCTGTTTGCATCGGGATTTTCACTTTCTGTGCTCTGTTCAGCGTGCCAGGAATTGAGTGATGCCCCTCTGAGGGCTGCTTTCAGACATGCTGTATCCTTGGGGTGAAAGCAGGATGACAAGGAGGAGGATCTGATGAAAAATGGGTTGCAGAGAGAAACAGTGCTCAGACAGCTTTTTCTTGGACTTTGCACCTTTGTGGTGCCAAACAGCAGCTTCAGTGCCCTTGGTGGTCCCAGGTCTTCTCACAGGAGCTTGCTGCATGGGGTCAAATGGTCTCTAGCACAACAGGTTCTCTCTAGGCCTCATGCAAGCTCCCATATGGTGAAGAATATAGAGCCTCAGATCACAGAATCACAGAATCAGAGAATCGTAGGGGTTGGAAGGGAGCTCCAGAGATCATCGAGTCCAACCCCCCTGCCAAAGCAGGTTCCCTACACCAGGTCACACAAGTAGGTGTTCAGATAGGTCCTGAATATCTCCAGAGAAGGAGACTCCACAACCTCCCTGGGCAGCCTGTTCCAGTGCTCCGTCACCTCACCGTAAAGAAGTTCTTGTGCACATTTGTGCGGAACTTCCTATGCTGCAGTTTCCGGCCGTTTCCCCTCGTCCTGTCTCCACACACTGCTGAAAAGAGTCTGGCCTCGCCATTCTGCCCCCCACACCTTAGATATTTATAGACCTGGATCAGGTCCCCTCTCAGTCTTCTTTTCTCAAGGCTGAACAGACCCAGTTCACTTAGCCTTTCTTCACAGAGGAGATGCTCCAGGCCTCTTTCATAGAACCATAGAATCTTTAAGGTTGGAAAGACCAATAAGATCATCCATCAACGCATCAACACATGCCCATGACAACTCTAGGTGAAGTCCTTCAGTGCCACATCTACGTTTTTTTTTAACTCCTCCAGGGACAGTGACTCGACCACCTCTCTGGGCAGTCTGTTCCAATACTTCACCACTCATTCTGAGAAGAAATATTTCCTAATATCCAACCTAAATATCCTCTGGTGCAACTTGAAGCCATTACTTCTTACCCTATATCTGTTACCTGGCAGAAGAGACTGAATCCCACCTTGTTATAACCTCTTTTCAGGTCATTGGAGAGCACGATAAAGTCTCCCCTGAGCCTCCTCTTCTCCAGACAAAACAATTCCATGGCTATTGATTTTACAGCAATACTACCATCAGTATAGGTGGTGAGGTATGTGACGGTGTCTCACCAGCCCAGGATAGACTGTGTGCTCAAATGCCATCAAAAGAGCCTAGTCGCCCACTTCTCCATGCAGCTGGAGTTATGCAGGTGTCCTTGGCATGTGTAAAATGCTAGAGTATTATGTGGGCAAAAATCCCCCAACCAAAAGCTCGGGATCTTGTGCTGACTTTATTTCAGACTTTGCTTGGACAAAATCTCTCCCCTCTTTGCTGTGGGATTACCCATAGCGGGGCTGTGGTGAGACCTCCAACTATTTAACCACTGCTTGCTCCAGTGGAGTGGGGTTTTGCAGTTTTGAAATCAGGAGGTGAGTGGCTTTCTAACAAAATACTCCCAAGATTTCAGTTTGTTTTGTTTCACTCAGGGGCAGGTTCAAAAATAGGAGGCTGATTAAGAAGGACAGCGTTCTCCCACTCCATTTTTCACTGCCCTTTACCAGACCTTCAAAGCAGGTTTTATTTGTTTGCATTATGAAAAGAATTTCTTGAGATGCGTGATTACAAGAGGCCACGGCATTACCTGGGTATTATTAATTGGGAGATGCTTGCTACCTTTGGCTGCTCAAAAGCAACTGGAGCATGCTGTTTGTGAAATGTGAAAGAAAAACAAAAACAATTTCCTATTTGCTCTCTTTGAAGTTAAGAAGGGAAAAAACCCTCAGAGTATAGCTGAATTACCACATAAAGCAACGCTTTATTTTATTTTTTTATTAAGTAAAGATCAAAGTAGAGGGAGAAAAGTATCGCGAGGAGTTTACTTTGATGAATTTGGTTAAAAAAATCAAAACTTGATTTGATGGGGGAGATACAGACACAAAGAGCTATGTGCAATGGATTTGCTGAATATGTTAAAAAAAGTGCTGAGCAGTATTAAATTAATGCAAAACTGAAGATTACACAAGGGTAAACACTGCAGCTAATGTTTGACTAGAACTGAACTGGGGGCTGAGTGCCTCCACTTAATTTGCAGACCATGCCCACGGCAACCCCCAGGAGGCTGGGAGTGGAGGAGACAGACATTTTATAGTGAGGAGCCACATTATTATTTTTAAATTTAGAAGGAAAAAAAAAGTCTGGCTAAAGTTACTGCTTTTAAACATTGGGGAGAGGGAACTGAGAGAAAAAAATAGAAGGAGAAATGAGTGGCTTTTGGAGCTGAAAAAGAAAGATCTGCTAAGCTAATATTCAGTAGGTGTGAACATCTCTAGTAAATACTAGATCATAAATAGAACTGAGAAAATCAGCATCGTTCAGAAGGCATGCAGCAGATAGCTATTCAGTCTGAAAAGGGCTTGCAGATACCCTTCAAGCGTGTGTATGAATAGCGTGCTTTCTATGAGCGTTCTTAATGTAACATCCAGCAACAAAACAGTTGTGAGTGAACTCAATGGCATAGGGAATGCAATGAAATACAGAATGGCTTTCAAGTTCAAACGAATATTTGACAGTTATTTCTCCTACTCCACCCAGCTCAGACCATGACACATTTTCCTTCTCTAGCAAGATGGCCCATCCTTGAAATGCTGCCTGGCAGCCAGACCTTGCCGCTGGGACAGTAAGCACAAAAGACTGCTCTTTCTTTGTGATTGAGAGTTTTGTACGGGATCTTCCACTAATGAAACACACGTTTGGGCCCCCGAGAGTCTGCTGCAATTCCTACTTGCATGAACCATTTGAGAAGCGAGCACTGTTGACAGGAGACAGAGGAGGGCAGGACCAAATTGGGACTGTAGCTGATTTAAACTTCTACCTCAGATAATTCTTTATTTTGGTCACTGAAGCCCTAAGTAACTTTTAAGCATGATACGTTTTGTCTTCAGTAGCACAGCAGTGGATATCTTTAGATTGGGTTTTCATCATATACTTCAATTTTCTAGGCTGGGGGATGACCATAATTGCTGAACAATTCGATGTAATGGAATGGGCTAATTCAGCGTTTTTTACTGCATTTTTCCACATAATATCTAAAATCTTTTTTTCCACCGTAACCCATGTTTATGAAAGCAAGTACTTAACCCGCACATTTCCTGGGCTTGAATCATTTCCTTAATAAGGCATAAAATTTTGCAAAATCACTCCCCTTACATTAACACATCATTATAAGGAGATATCAGTGTTTAGCACGTCAGAGGCATACACTAGTCTGTGCAGTGTACAGCTACACCATTCAGCTTTAGAGCCATACGCCATGACTTTAGAACAATAATTATGCAAAATCATGAGCTTTCCTTTCCTTTTCTTTCTTTTTTTCCCTTCCTTCTTTTTTTAATTCAACAATTTCTTCTTCACTGGTATAGGCTGTTCTCTTGCACAGGATAAGTATGACAAACATCCTAGTTTTACTTTTAGTTTTGACTTTGACTTTGATAAGCAGAAACAAAGCAGCAAGCAATGGCAACGGTTTTAAACTACTATAACCACAGTTCATAAAATAATATTACAAGATGACAAAAGCCATAAAAATCTCTGTATTCCTTTTTGTTGCTCTGTTCTGCCAGACAGGAATCTCCTTTTCATGGAAGCACTGGAAAAGCAGGTATTTTACTTCAAAAATAACCAAACAACCACAACCACAACAACAACAAAAAACCAAAAAACCAAACCAAAAACAAAATCACACACAAACCAGAATTTCTCTATTCATGAATTGTGAACTCTTTGTATTGTTGGTGTATGCTCAAATGTCCAGCACGCACTGACTTGTGCACACGGTAGAGTGAGTGACTCCTGGGAGCAATTCCTCTGACATCAAAAGGCTCTCTTGTTTGCATCAAATTGAGAATGTGTTCAGGTCCTGCTCCTATTATAAATTTCTTACTGTTATGTGAACTTTGATTTAGAACAAGACTCCTTTCCAGGGCAGTTTTTTGTACAGATAGTGTCACTGAGCTAAAAGTCATGCTCTGTATAGGCTCAGGAGTTGAATGATTCTCTGCATCTATCGAGAGGGTGGGAAAGGTAAAGCCTCTGTAGAGCAGGCTCCAGGGATGCTATCCTGAGCCTTACTTTGGCTTTGTGAGGGGCTGTTCTTCATCCACTCCTAGGTAAAGGGCTGTCACCAATAGCCTGATGCAAGACTTGCAGTTCTGTTTTTTGCTGGGTTGTTACCATCAGAAAGAAGTATGCTTGGTGGAATTGCTATTTCATGTATCCTTCTCCCATGTCTCTAGAATTGTTCTATTTTTAAGTATATGTGCATAGCTGAAAAGATAATGTTTGTGTACCAAGCACAAAGCTCAAATGCACAGCAAGTAGAAGACGAAAAAATAGTTCCGTCCTGGTCTTTCCCTGTATGCTTGGTCATTCCTTTTCTCTGCTATTCTTCAGCAGTCCCAGAAGAGTCCTCTGAGGAATGTAAGTATCCCTGTCAGCTCAAAGCACTGCACACATGAAGTGCCTTTAAGGAGTAAGTCTCACAGCTGTTGAAGAGTGCTACCTGAATATTTCCTCATTTCTGAGGTGAGATCAGCCTGCCTTCAGGTTCTCAAAAGATCTATCCAAGGATATCACCCTCTCCCATAGAATCAAAGAATCACCAATGTTGGAAAAGACCTCCAAGGTCATACGGTCCAACCATTCATGAGAAAGTCATAAGCTGGTTTGTTCCTAGATGAGCCGTAGTAGACTCAGGTTTTCATGAATAAAAACCTTTGAGATGTCACCATTTCATAAGTGACTTCAAATCAGTCTCTTCTTGCTGGTGATCCTGAACCCTTGCAGTTTTTGTGAGTATATAGTCTAAATTTGAACGTTCAAGAACATCAGGATGAGCACACGGAAAATAACAGATTTAATGAAGACCAGAGCAATACAGGGTTAATGAAACGTAAACATATAGGGCCTAGCCACAACCAGAATTAGTGTTGGTAGCCTGCTGGGTCAGTTCTCTATAGCACATTCAGGATTAGGGTGAGTGGATAGCAGCATATTACTACAGTGAGGATATTTGTGTGGGACTGGGCTTAGTTCTCTTGGAAATGTGAAATCATAATTATTGGGTTCCTCTCTGTTTGAAGCAATCCAGAAATGATACATCTTCTGAGTGTGTGGGAGGAGAATTTCCTTCTTCTCTTTCTCTCTCCTGTCCTTTTCTACTTCTTGATCCTAATGTGTCGCAGTAAAAAGTACTGGGAAAATTATTCATGATGAATAAATTTGTTGATATATTTCACCTTGGAAAGTCTTCAAGCACATTATGATTTCTCTAGAAAGTGTTTGAAAAATGCCACTAAGTGTAAGCATGTGGTATAGTTTCCCTTCCCCAGTTGGATGACCAACACTGTGACAAGGTCTCTAATGGGAGTATTCAAACAGGTCAGGAATGTGGAGCACATCCAGGCCTTGAGAGATTTTCATGAGTCATGGGATTTCCACCAGGCCAGAGCCTATTTCTTCTATGTAAAAAAGGAAAAAAAAAAAGAAAAAAAAGAGTTTCAGTACTCTCATGAATTTCAGTCCAGACCAGCAAAAGTTCTGCTCCGCCTCACTCTGGCTCCAATTTTTCTCCCTATGCTTTGGAGCTAGAGTAACCCACAAGAGCCCAAGTTGGCCAAATTCATCTAAATATGATGAATCATTTTGTCAGGGACACTTAGTTCCTATACATTTTCTTCAAGCCCTATCAAAGTGCTTGAGGAGAGCAGTCAGGGAAAAATCCAGCTTTCTGCTGAACACCAGAAAGTCCACCAGCAGGGTAGGTGTTGTACATATTCCAATTAAGTGAAAACCTCCAAAATTCAGGCTTTATTCCTGACCAGAGATTCTAGCATTAGACAAGAAGGAACTGTGCATGTTGTAGGTGAAAAATGATTTAGTTTGGGAATGCTGATAGTCAGCAGATAATTGAGTGCAGATTTGCATATCCCAAAATGAACTTTTGAACTTTCAAGCAGAAGCATGCTACTTGCTGGCTGCAACAGGTATGGGATGACTGCAAATTTTGATAACACCTAGGTTAAACTGAAGTGGTATGTCCCAAATCCTCCAGCTAATAGACAGGGGGTTGACTTACCTATAAAGAGGCTGATCTTGCATTATGCTTGTGCACAAAGAATATCTGTATTAGGAAAACAGTGTGTCTTTCATCCCAGAAAGCAGAAGAATGCAAAAAGTTTTCCTATACTGATGAAGTGGTAATGGAAGGAAGGGGGCTCGTGAAGAAGGGGATGAAGATCCCATCTGGAGGAAATCTCCTGGTAGTGGGGGAAGATCCTGAAGGCTAAGGAGGCAGGGGAACACTGCCACCAGTTACAGGACTTTGGCCAGCCCAAGTGAGAGCAATGTGAAGGCTGTGGGTCAGACATCACAAGTACTGTGCTATTTTCCACACGCTTTCCCTTACCAGTCATGGGTATGCAAAGCTCAGAGTTGGGGGAAATTTTTGCTTATGTGTGTGTGATGGGAAGGGGAACAGAGCAAGGATCATGCTATGTGCTGAAGCATCTTTTAATGATTTAGGTGTAGGTGTCACCATTTGCCCTTCAGTGGAACAGGCATAAGGGCTGAAGGGATGCCATTAATCACATAAAGGTAGATGCTGTTTAGCTCTGAGTCTGAGGTGGGAAATCTGCTCCATAAGCTACATCCTACTGTGTGAGCACGTCTTTGTTTCCATCAGAGACCGATGTGTGATTCAGGATGATGACAGACACGTGGTGCACCATACACACTTAGTGCCTTGATAGTTATTGATCTGCAGAAGATAAGTGGATGGTGCATTCCACATGTCCAGGGTACAAACCCCATAGTGAGACTTGTCCCAGCCCTTGCAGGGCTGCTGCCCCTCAGAGAACCTCTAAGTTAGAGAAAAAAGAAAAAGAAGACGCTTAAGAAGAAATTAGGAAAAAGAAAGAGAAATTTTAAAAAGTTTAAACTGAAGACTCACAAAGACTCTTTTACTGAGGTATCTTGGGCTTGGCAAAACATGGAAGGTTACCAGTAAGGCACCAGCAGAGGCATTTGTACAGGTTAATGCCCCTGGAATGAAGTATGAGCCACAGAGTCTTATACAAGGTACAGCAGGTCAGAGAGCCTGCACCCTTAGAATTAGCCACACTATGCGTGAGTATGCAAAGACAAGCTCTGACTTCTCACCAAGCACTGGGGATGTGCAGAAAATGCTTTTGATCCAAATGATAACATCACAGTGTGACAGCACCCAGGCACATAAGAGGGGTTCTGAGCCCCAGGAGCTGAAGATGTTCCGCTTCACAGGTATAGCAGCAAAGCAAGCATTTGCGTGAAAAAGTCAGCAAAGTTCTCAGTATATCCTTGTGCCTCCTAATAAATTCTGCATATTCCACACTGCTTCCTCAAGAAACTTAGAAAATAATTTACATTTTTAGGGACAATAGCAGCTATTTCTCTGCTCCCCCATGATGTTTTGTTATGGTGAAATCCACCTGGATGTGAAATATGATGCCTAAAATAAAAAATCCATAACGATGGAGAAATTTAAAAATAATCTACTCACATGTATGAGGGCTGCTCTGAAAGTAATGTCTCCTATTTTATGATGTTGACCCACAATGTCAGATGTGGATGTTGGTGGTGTGACAGTAGAGGTTAAATCTTCCACCAGTATTCTGCTACATTTTGTTGCCTTACAACAGATGGCAGTAATGGAGAACTTAAGGCCCCATCTCCTGGACAGTATGCCTTGCTCTGCTTTTCCACAGTCTCCTGAAAGAGTTGCTAGTGTATAAGGAGACAAAAACTTGCTGAAAGGAATCAAGAATAGCTCAAATAAGGGAGATACACATCGAGCATGTCAGCATCTCTATCAGCTGAGCATTTTACACAGCTGTCATGGTCAGCTCTGGTTGAATTAGGCTGCTTAGGAGAGATAGCAAAATAAGTTTGCTCAAGAATAGGGATTTTTACTGAAGGTTTGATCAACACTAAAAGAAAACGGCATTTCTGAGCCTGCCAGGCTATGGCAAGCTACATTGTGAAGCAGCAGATCCCCACATAGTCTGTCCATGTGTTGTTTCTTGTAGGATGAGGGCTGTAATTCTTTTCTGAGAGACCTGATGATTCAACAAAACAAAATCAGTCCACCTTTCTCAGCTTGAATACTATTTTCATGGCCTTCCTGGGCTCAAGACTCAAAATGTTTTAATAAATACATGAAATCTGGAAGGCCACTTACAAACAAATGGACAATCAGACAACAAGAAAGGAGAAGATCTCTGTCCCCACACAACCAAGAGACTGATATTTTGGGGAGTCAAAGAAGTTTCAGCCGTAGACTAAATTTACAATAGATACAGTAAACATAAAGGAATAAAAAGAACAGAAGGCAGGTGCTTATTTTCTGCAACCTTTGGCTTTTATTTAAAGAACGTGGTAATTCTGTATGAGTAGGAAATAGGAGCATTAATTTTGAAGGTTTGTTTTCTGTGGATTAGATAAACAATCTCAGAAGGACCTGCATCCCAAGACATATCATGTGCTTGCTTTATGCACAGCTCTAGACAACAGGTACTCCATTAACTCTAAAAGAGTTATGGCCTCATTTGCCCCCAGGAAGGACTGTCTCTCCTCTCACTACTTTGTAGTTGCTCCCATGTTTGTGTAAATGGAGGAGGCACCAGGTCAAGTAGTTGTGACCAGAATGCAGTTCTGCATCTTTTTTACACTGTTGAGTATTGCAGACCAAAGAGTCAGTGCTCCTCGCCACAAATGGTTTTAATAACTTCTAATGCCACTGATTTCAGTGGAGCTAATCTGAACGATGCATGCATTGGAGACAGACAAGGATCACCATGCTGGATGACATGACTTGCACTTCATAGTTGGCAAATGTGCGTGTTTAGTGGCACCAGCACACACTTGGGATAGTAGATGTTGAAATTACATTAATCTGAATTGAATATTCCAAGCAAAATGACTGCCAAAACACACACCCATTTTGGTAGCAGGAATGGAGGAAAGCCAGAGCTCCTCCTTCAACCCCCAGCAATGAGTTCACTCAGAGTCTTTAAAAAGTTACTGAATGCATAAAGCGGAGGAATGTCATCGTCACCTGACAGTAATGATCACATTTCATGGTAAATAATTACCAGCTCCCAATTACAAATGTGAGCTTCTTAAACTGCCATAATTCATGGCAACATGCTTGCTGCCTCCAGCCGTAAATCACGATTTTTGCTAGGGTGTGGGTGAAAGAGCCATCTGTGCTGATTTGCAATGAAGCCTACAAAAAGCCCAATTTATTAATATTGTTCCTCTTTCTGCCAATTCCTGCTGGTCTGAGCTCTTCTGACAATTGTCCTAATTGTCCCTTGCAGTGCAGGTCACTAGGATAGACCCTCTAACATGAGCATCCACATCTAAAGCACCAGTTCCCACAGTCTGCCCACAGTGCTGGGAGGACTATTTAACCAGTAGACACTGATGACCACATGTTTTAGCAAGGCACTGACATGTCTCTCTTGCTTTTCTGCAGCATGCTATTTTTTATGACACTAGCAGATACCATTCACTGTTTATCTGGTAGTGCACTCAACAAGGTGCCTGGGTGAGCTTGCAGAGCTGCAAAACTCTTATCTTAGTGCTCAAATCTCTGTAATGGTACAAATGACTCACATACACTGCTACAACTGTTTCACAGTTCTCTTCCTTCCTTCCTTCCTTCCTTCCTTCCTTCCTTCCTTCCTTCCTTTCCTTCCTTTCCTTCCTTTCCTTCTTTCTTCTTTTCTTTTTGCAAGCTCTATTTGTGACTGAAACTTATGTAATTAATCTAAAACATCAGCATTTACAGTATAAAAGCACCACAAGTACTCCCTCCCAGACCTCAGGCTTCTGTAGGATTTTATTTAGGGGAATTTTATGTGAAAATGCAATATCTTTTTGCCTTTAGCCACCTTTTCTTTCTTTTCTTTGTGGAACTAAAAGAGCAGAACTTGGATGGAAGTGCACTATTTATAAAAATGAGCTTACCTCATTTGTGTAGGAATGGAAAGACTGTCAACCTCGATTAGAAAGCAATAATTCTCAAAATAAGTCAAGTAAGGTTTAATGCTGTTATTTTCTCTAGGCCTGAAATGATCGAAGACTTCAGAAGTTTTAAATAAAAGATGAAAATAGGAATATGCAACTCAGGAGATCAGCATTTCTGCAAACTACAGACAGGGTCGATTTAAAAAAAAAAAAATCCAAATCCAAAATATTACCTTGTTTTAGGGTTGGAAACCTTTCAAAATGCTCAGTGGGAATGTTATCCAAGTATGTCCATTCTGAGTTTTATGACAATTATGGCCAACATCAACTCTTTGGCAGCAGTTACACTGAATTGTTGTAGTGCCGAATTAGGCCTTAAGTGTCATTCCTGTATGTGGTTATTTCATCCATCTTTTTAGCTCACGTTCTTTGGCACAACAGTGGAATATGGTTCACACAAAATTGTTTCTTAACCAATTTAGTTTACCTGGTGCAAGATGTGGTCACTTACAGTGATTTAAATCTGCTCTGTATTAATTTAATTTCAGTCATTTCCTGATCAGATTAAGCTAAATCTGTGCAAACCAACTTTAAATAGATTTCCGTGTTTTCACTGGCTTAACTAATTTGATTTTAAAACACACCTTTAATTAAACCAGTGCAATTCTGCATGTGGAAAAGGCTTTGCATGTTTGCATGAGGAACTGTTTGTCTGTGACAATTGGCTCATATTTAACTATCCAGTTGTGTTAATGGTGACCTGTGAAGTAGAGTGAAGAAGTAATGTTGTGTCTAAGAAGCATGACAATGGGTGAGACTTAGAAAACGCTGTGCATTCCCTATGGCCTGGGGCAGGTCAGATGTGGGAAGATAGCTGTGGCTTGTCAAAAGACAATTAATACATTTACAAGGAAGGTGTATTTCATTTATGGAATCAGCTGCTCTTGAGAGAACAGATAGACAGCATTTGGCGAAAGCATATGTACCACTGCCTGGGGGTCGGGGGAAATTTCAGAGCTCTTTTTATTTCGTTTAAGGCTTTTTGTCTTGGCTATTCTGAATATTTCTCACTACAATTTTTTTTTCTCCTGGAAATTGTGGCGATTTTTGCAGTGTGGAAAAACACCATTCGACAACTTAAAGAGAATACATGAAACCTGCAGTTTATCCTAAGGTTAGAGTTGTGGCCATTCTTTGGAGTATTTCTTTTTACTATCTCCACAAACATATTTGCACATAATCTTCTAGTCACATAAATTCTGAGCATGGCTCACACACAGAAATTTGCAGAATTTTTGATTAGCAGCCCAAAAGTAATAGAAACATACATATTCTCTGAAAAAAACATTGCTCCAGATACTAAACTAGCCAGGAACCTGTGCGTTGCTGTTGAAAATTTTTTTTTGTGGGAAACTGAGATGCAGGGAAATACATTTGAAGTCCAGCCTCCCTTTTCTATGCATTTTGTTTGTCTCCATCAGCGTGGACACAGAACTACACAACTGTCAGCAACACCTACTCAAGCCACAGAAATACTAAGTCAGAGGAAGACGGAATATATGAGACGGGCCAGGAGTAAAAGCTACAACAAAAAATCCATCTTTTCCACGGTATGAAATTTATAAAGCTTTGTTATCATATGTTAGAATGCTGTTAAAAAAAATAATAATAATTGAAAAAAAAAAAAAAAAAAAAAAGAGGACAGGAGGCAGAAAGGCAGCAGAGTGCAGTGCTGAGTGCTACAGAACAGGGAGAGGCAATACCCTACTCCCTGTATTACCACACAGTGTCTTCACAGACTCTTTGAAGGGGAAGCTGAGACTCCTCTGATTTAGAGAAAAGTAAGAATGGCAATCAGAGGTGTTATCTCATGCTCTCACCATCCTCTTGAGAAAGATGGATCAGAGAAGATGCTGCCTTGAAGAATTCCTGGGGAGAAAAGTGGGAAGGCTAGATAGAAACCAGAGGGGGGGATGAAGCAGCTACGGAAGACCTAGACTGACGAGTGCCATCTAAAATGGTACTGGCACAGTGTTTGTGCTGTCTGTCTTCCGGCTCTGAAGGCATATTGGAGATTGCAGCCTGCAGGGCTTCTTGATGGATGTTGTAGCTGCTCTAGTTAATTAATTCCAATTGGTTGGGACCTTGGCAAGGTGCCAGCATGCCTAACAGGCAAAGGTTGAACGTATCTTTGCTTAGGATACTTTTGTAGAGTTTGTAAAACCTTAAGAATGTGCAGCCAGAAACTTTTTAACAGCCTGCATCCCACCTTGTAATTTCTGCTTTTGAAATCTACACGGGTAAGTCAGAAGCAGCAGGCAGAGAGTTTGACTCCTGATGCAAATGAAGCGCACACCCAAACCCCTTCTTTTGCTGCAGGATTGAAACCTGCCATTAAAGCCCAAAGCCTAATATTGCCCACATTGTTTTGGTATTCTCTGTGTTCTGATAGTGCCGACACCAGGTCATAGTCACAGCTGAATACTGTAAAACACGTCTTATAAAGAAGCCTGTGAGACCCAAGCCTGAACTGGTGAAGTGGAGGAGGATGGAATGAGAATTGCATCATGGAGAGAGATGGAGTGACTTCTGCAAGATCATACAGTAAGCAAGTAGCAGAGACAAAATTAGATGGAAATGAGATCTGGTGTGAGAGGCTAATCATACATAATTTGGGAAACAGAGGAGTAGCACTCTTCAGTGGGGCTCAGATACACTGCACACACTGAATAAAGGCAAGATAGCATTTCAGTCTTCAACCAGAAACACCTCAGCAAATCAGCCATGCTGAGACTGCTGATCTTCCTGTCAAAGGGGCTGTGACGATGTCTATATACAAGATTTCACTGAAGACTGATAGTTGGAATGATTGCCCTTTTTTTGTGAGACAGAAATAATTGGGGCAGAGCAGGTGTGGAAGCAGAGCTGCAAGAACCAACACGAGAGCAGGTAAATGTAGTTGAATGTGGAGACAGCACTCTGATTTTCTTATTGTAGGTGATCCAGAGAAAAATCATTGTTTCTCAAACAGCTTGAGCCATAATCAGATTCAATGCAGAGGCTCCTACAAAGGTCAGTGGAGTTGGATCCGTCCCTTAAAGAGAGTCAGTGATGTATTGGCATCCAGCTGCAAAGATAATAGCAGAGTGCTCTACAGGACCATGAGTTCACACTCAGAGACACACAGCTCCACACTAGCAACACACCCACAGTATTCTTGCAAACTCCTGAATGGATTTTTTCCAAAAACAATAACCACAAAATACATATCTGTTCTTCTCCTTGCGATAGGCAGTGGTGTAGTTAAGGGTAGACATGGTTAGACAGAGTATAATCACTTTTTATTTTTGGAGGCAAAAGTTTGCCCACTTTTTGGCAGATGTAAGTGAGAGTATGCCAGGAAAAACCCACAACAGTCCTGTTTACCTTACATAGCTCCCAACCCTTTCACTTACTGAAACTGCCCCCAAGATCATATCTTTTATGTACACCACACTATATGCAATAGTGCTGTGATAAAAGCCTTGATACTACCCCAACTACTCCATAAATCACACATCGTCTTTGAATAATTGTCTGTGATGCTAATTAAACAAAACAAAAGTAGTTCACCTATAGACTTGTCTCCCCTTGCTAGACTTGCTCTTGCTGGCTCTCTCAGCCAGCCCCCTCTGACTTGTCTCCTGCTGAAGATGTCATCCTTCTTCACGGAAGTTCATCTTCATGGCTTGAGTTTCCAGAATTTTCAGCCACATTGACGTAAATGTATAAGTGACAAAAGCACTGTGGTAAGTATTATCTGGCAATTGGCTTGCTGAAAAGGACACCAAAATGGAACAGGCAATTTGCTGTACGCACATCAGGCCTCTGTTCAATCACCAAGGATTTCAAAAAAGAACTGCTCAAAGAAAGAGGTTTTCAGTGTATGTAGAGGTACACGGAAAGCAGCATTTTACTAAAAGAAACTTCCAAAAGTAGATTTAGGAGAGTAGGAGGCAATTGCAGTTTATGGACAGATGTCTTAAAATTTGTAAGTATCAGTTCATGGGCATCGCATGGCCCACTTATGGAGCTAGTCAAGAAATTAAGATAATGATTTTATTTACATTTAACTGGGAACTGCATTAAGTAAGGACTGACCTTACATATGATGGGCAACTTTCCACTGTCTTTCATAGGCTCTGAATTGAGCCATCAGCTATTATTTGGCCAGTTTTATTCAAAAACCAGAACAGACAAAGTCAATATAATCTTGTTTTGCTTTGTCCTATTGTGCATAATGAGTATGGTTGGAAATGAATGGGCAGAAAATATTTTTCCAATAAAAATCCCTCTTCAGTGATTTTTTTTATAAAGCATCTTTCAAGATAGCTTTTTTTTTTTTACTGCAATTTCAATCAGTTTTATGAGCTGACATGGCACTAGTTAGAAGCGCCTTATTTTTACATTCACTCACTTGCAAGTAGTAGTTTAATGTTTCAGAATCATGGATTCTTCTCCTCCTAAGTGTTAACTTTTTATTAAGCAAAGAAGGGCACAACATGTAGTCTAGTGCTTGGAGGTTCAGTTTTGCAAAGTGGGGCTTTTTTTGTAGTTTGGCAGAAGGGCTCCGAAACTGATTAAGGAGCCTTCCGAAATTATGTCAAAAACTGAGGATGCATCACCTTGGGACTCATCCCACTGGATAAATAAAACTGGGGGAACAAAGATTCAATGCCCTATTTGAATTATATTCATAATTTCTGAAAGCTCAGGAATATTCTGACACAAAATTAACATGATTTCTTAATAGATAAAAGACTCTAGCTTCAAAATTCACATGTAGACCCAAGCCCAAACTTCTCCAAAGTTCATTTTCGGGCTGAATAGTTTCTGCTCCTTAACTATCCAGGAAGATGCTTGTCAAGAACTCAAACTTGAGGATATATATGATGATTCAGTGCGTTTATTTTTTACTGTTTCTTGATGTTTATCTAAAAAATACCTATCTGGATGACTCTACACAATTATTGAAAATATATACACAACTATGGATAAAAAAATCCAAGATATCTTAATATGCTCTACTGCAACTGTTCTTGTTCCAAAGCAAGAGTCTCCCTCTGCTTGCCTTCTTGACTTGCTCAAACTGCCATTTCCAATAAAAACTTAAACTTAAAAAAAAGAAAAGATGCATCTTGCCAGGACGCCCCCAAGTCAATAGCTTTTTTTTTCCATACAAAGAGAATGAAATTTTCTCCAGAACAGGATCCTGTAGGAGAAAATATCCACTCTCAGTGCCTTCTTTCCAGAGAAAGGATCACTTTACCCAAGATTGCACCTGTGGCAACATCATATGTGGAAGGATGACCTCTTTAATAGCCACTAGCTAAGTATACTGGCTATACACTTTATATTCTGACTTATTTCCAGAGGTTGTAAAATGCTAGCCTTCTGGAGCAGTTCCACACTGGAAAATTGCATCATGATAAAACACAACCCTGAAGAATCTTGGTAACTAAGACAATCCTAAACATGCTGCTAAACATTGAACACAAGCAGGGACTGTTGTGTTTAACATCACATCAGCTGGTTGTGGTTAAGCCCAAGGGCTGACCAGCTGCCACAATGCTAAACATGATGGTCTCAGACTGAGTTGAATATTTAACAGTGTGTTAGTGGCTGTAACTCTCAAGGGTCTTCCTTTTTTTTTTTTTTTTTTCTTTTTCCCTATCATGATCTGGTTTTCTAGCGTAGGCAAACATTATACTGATATATGTGACTGTTGCAAGGTAACAGAATAACCAGAACAGTTTATGTGCTATACTGATTTATGTTAAGGACCTCGTCCTCCTAGTTGATCACCTAACTAGAGTAGTTGCAAACACCAAGTTAGCCATGCCTTTCCTTTATCCTGTGCTAAGTATACCTGACCCCAGCACAGCTGGAGAGTAATTGCACTGAACTGATGGTGAAAATAGAAGACAAATGGCACCCTTGGTTTTTACAGAGGTCTTATCCTAGCATGGGAGAAAGGAGAAACAAATGTTTGAATGGTATTTATGTACCAGCAAGATGGTGAGGAAAGAAATGACAAGCATCTGCTTTCCTTCATGTGATTGGGCATGATGTATTAGAAGCAGTCTCAGCTCTGTAATGTAAAAGGATAACACAAAGTTAACTCTGCTAATGGATCAGTTCCAGAACTATCTCAGCCCTAAGAAATATGTGACATTTGCATGTCTCTTTTTATTTATTACCAGATATCAGACTCCTGCAGAAACAATAGATCAGTATGTGAATGGCCTAAAAATTAAGGCCAAGTTTGTGAGTTTGTGCAGCTTGACGCATGACAAACTCCCCTCAAGATTATTGAGATGACCAGATATTTGGCTTTTGTAAGGGAAAATAAAAGCTTTTAACAAGTGAAATCATTACTTTCTATGAAAACGAGAAAACAAAACAAAGCAAATCCTCTTCACATGTGGATTAAAGGTATGAAATTAAAACATAATTATTATAAATTAAATATTGTTAATTTTTGAGGTCTCTTTTACACCTTTCACATTTTACTGAATCTAATCAGTGGCTTCCTTTCTGAGGCAGAAATGAATGGATGAAAAGAATGAAAAATGTCAAGTTTTTTTTCTCAAGAAGATGAGTTAAATTAATATGCCATGTTTTAGTTAGGGTTTTTTTCCTTTTTAATAAATTTTTATCACTTTGAAACTTTTTTTCTGATCATTTTTGAAAAGACTGGGCTAAAATAAGGATGGATAACCACTCATTAAAGTAGATACTAGTAGAATGGGTCCAAACAGAGGAGGGAGATTTAGAAGAAACAAAGGATGAGTAGAAAGGATGATGTTTCAGTCATGAAAATGTAAAAGGCAGAGAACTGAAACACACTAGAACTAGGAAAGAAAGCTATGAAGAGAATACTCAAAAGTCATAGTGGGCAGATCTGAGCCTCTCCTGCAAGCATGGATTCTCCTCAAGAAGAGATGGGAGTATGCAAAGTGTGGAAAAGGAAAGTGAGATCTGCTGCTAATTAGGCTGAAAAGGGTCAAGGTGAGAATACACAGGACTACAATAAAACTAAGTCCTATGAACAATCTTTTCTTGACTTCATTTTCACATCTTAAAAATCCTTAAATCTGAACCAAGGCCTTTCTAAGTCAGGTAGTGACCATCTTTGGTGTCTGATTTCCTACATAACCATCACAATTTAAACAGCAGCTTATATCAGGTGAACATTCCTCCATCTTAATGGTGTTACCGATATTGTTAATTTTTTTGGTCTAAAGAACTCATCTTCCTCTTCAAGGTACTGCCAAGTTGGACTTCTCCAAAACTTTTCATCTCAGTATTAATGCTACAGTGGGCTGGAAGCTTCTAACTAGGCTGCCACCACCTCAAAGCCTCAAAGACACCACCAGGGAGATCACTACCATCAGAGAGTTGAAGGTGAAATCCAAATGTCTCAAAAGTTTGAGCTGTGGTAACACAGCTATGGAGCAGTTTCAGGTGAAGTGGAGATCTGATATAGAAGATGAAGAAGGTCCAGACAGCAGGAAACGTGAACAGTGGAAAGGACGGGAGAATGAAAAGTGCACAGGGAGGAGATAATATGGGGGAGCAGCAGGATGTCATGAGGAAATATCAGAGAAATGAACTCGAGCCAAGGGGAGTTGGCTTTGGGCAGAGAAGATTTAGGAGTCATCAGCATAAAGATGATAAAATAAGCTGTAGGAAAAAATGTGGTATCCCACAAAGGAAGTACATAAAAGAAGGAGGGAAGGGCAAGTAGAGGACCACAGCTAGGCAACTGAGAATGCCAGCTGAGATAGGGCAGAGGTGGAGAAAGGAGGCTGAAAACTTACAGAAAACTATAAGAGGGTAAAACAGCTTAAGGATGAAGGAAAGAAAAAAAGGAAGAAAAGAAGGAATTAAGGTCAGTTATACTCGCAAGCAGAATAACTGAAGTATATGGATCTGAATATAGTGACTTCAGTGTGATACAGAGATTAGAAAGTGCACAGAGCACTAGTAAACTCTGAAGATGGTATATAGTGAGAAAAAGAGAGATTTCATTCCAAGTTCATACTCCAGCTTTCACTATGCTAAAGAAATGTTGTGGGTACAGGTGAAGCAACAGAAACTCTCTCCTCCACGTCCTCAACAAAAGGATCCTCACTGGAAAGGAAGCAAGGCTCCTGATAGTTAAGTGTTGTAAGTGCCAGGCAGATGAGAATGTCACTTCTAAACTTCATCATAAAAAGAAATCCTTGTTCCGTTTTTGAACCTAAATCAAGGGTTTCCTACATCTCCCTGGGTCTCTAGAAGTGCTCTTCCTAAAAGGTGCATGGGAACTAAGCTGGAATGAGACTAACATGGCCCAAAGTGATTGCAACATGATGATGTCTGAATTCCCCCGTAACACTGGCCGTGGATAGATCTAGTTCTGAATCTACAGTCCTCTAGTGCTTCAAAAGAGAAGGAGGAAGATTTTGTCCAAAAAGTGGCAATAAGAAGTGGTCTGCTTTCCTGATCCCTGAGTGTGTGATAGTGTGAGATGACTATGTATTTCCTTCATTGCTGTAACCCTTAGGAACCTTCTTACTCATTGTGGTGTTCTGATCTTGAAAAGGGAAAAACTGCTGTGCATAGTGAGGCTTTGTCACCTGGAATGTCACATAGGATCTGGAGGAAATCTGCCCTAAACTCTTGGTATTTTGTGCTAGCAAAGGCTAGCACAGGGTTGTGAAAACGCCTCTTGTCTACCCCCAAATTTATCTTGTCTAATGGGATAGCAGAGTAAGCAAGCAACACTGCTGGAGGATTTACCTGACAGGCCAAAAAATCTTTTAAGTGGTTAACCACTGCTAAGTGCTTCAGTTTTCCTGAACTTTCACGACACTGCCAGTGGTAATGAAGTGGGTCTGGGTTGCACAGACTCATGGAAAAGAAAGAACTGGATTTATTCTTTCTAAATTATAAGAAGTCTTTTAAGACCCAAGTGGTGAAAGGTATCAAAGATAAGACACCAGTAAAAAAATGGCAACTGAAGGCAAAGCCATTGCCCATTTTCTTTGAGAGAAACACAGTAAAACTATGAATGAGATGGTCTGGTGCAGTAGGAGTTTTATTCCTGAAATGTGGATCTGAGGGACAACTCTGCAGAAACAGAAGGAAGGCCATTGCAGTGTGGAAGTTTTCCTGCTCAAACATTTGGGTAAGTGGGAGGCTACAGGTAAGTAAGACCAAGGGTATTCATGCTTTCATTTGTAAGTCTAAAACCAGGGGATTTTTATATGCAGGATCATTTTTACTTTGACCTCTGGAATTTGAAGACTCAAAGGGCTTGGTCCTTCTTTGTTGGATCAAAACTAGGTCCTAAGTAGGTTTTACAAGAATTTGCCAGTTGGCAACCCTGCTGTAAAGCTAAAGAAAACTATTGCTCAAAGTCAGGCTAAATTTTTATATGTCTTGCCCCCCGGCGGCCGGGTCCTCCCCCCCCCCCTCCCCCCCCCATGGAATGGATTCAGGTAAATATATATTGAGTTGGAGGACCAGTATGCAAACATTTAGGCAGTTATCTTCCAAGGAGATGAAGCCCAGTTGGAAATACTTTTTAAATTTTTGTTCTGTGACTATTCCAAATTTATGACTAGTGAGAACCTAATCAAATTATTCCCTCTCTTCAGGAGTCTCTGAACATCCCCAGATATCGAGATATACACAGTCTGACTCAGTAGAGTGGGAAGGCCAGATTTCTGAACTGAATACAAAAACACAGAATCAGCCAAGAGCTATCAGAGGTCCCATCCATTACTGGGCTGCAGAAAGGCAAGACCTAGGGGCAGGAGTTTCACAGAGGTCCCACCTCCACATTGAGCACTGGTCTGGGGCTGAGCATGCAGTGGGTGCCAGGGTTTGCCAGCAGCATCGATCAGATCTCCCCCTTGCCCATCTTTCCTCACAGCTGGAGGAAAAAATTGTCCAACAGCCTTGATACTCCACCAGCTTGCACTTGCACTCTTTGCAGTCACATATAGCTTAAAAGTAAATAGATGCTTCAGAATCCCCAGAGAGATCTATCAGTAGTAGCTCTCCCTCTCTTAGTGAAAGTACATAATGCACGTAGATTTTACTCTACAAACAAAACTAAGAGTGCAGTAGGAAGAGGAGAAGACAACAGTGTCAATTGTGGATACAGAGTAGCAGCAGCACCCAAAGTCTCCATCCAGACATGCAGATGGCATGGTGTGGTGCCAACTGGCATGATGAGCTTCAAGACCCAAGAAGCTTCTGTAGTTCCTTGCTGGGCACCTCTACCTGCATAGGGCTTCTCATGCTATCTGTATAGCGACTTTGGCATACCAAGGTACAAGTTTCTTGAGATGCCTTGTGATTGCTACTACAGTCCTCACATTAAAAGTGTTGCTTTTCTGTTTGGCAGTTTGAGAGGCTGTATTCCTGCCTTTGTGCAAAGACAGCCCTCCCCTTGATAAAGTGGAGTTTCTAGTGCTGCTGATGGAGGTCACAAAGCAGCAAAAATCTGCAATGTTGCATCTAAATGCTTCATTTCCAGATGTGCACATAAAGCAAGTTTTTGTTTGTCCTGATAGATGGTTCTGTCTGAAATGCTACATTTGTGCATGGTTCTGTAATAATGTAGATTTGCTATGTCCTTTCTAACAGCTGCCAGCTCTGTTGAAGAACAGTGAGAAGATCACATTTTCCTCTGAAATCAGTAGAGATCTCTGAACAGTATTTGTGTGAGTAAAAGGAGAAGCAAGCCTGGGAAGCCTGTAATTATTTGCTACATAAATAATTTAATTAATACAAACTCTGGGCTAGATCCCAGTCTGAATTGGCAGTTTTGTTCTGTTTGGGGCGGTACAGACAGTGCCAGAGCCTCCCCAGATCTAGATTTATGGATTCTTACTCTTCAAGAGAGGCCAGGTGTCATGTAGAGGGCAAACCTTGCCCTGCAGATTAGTGAAATGCTTCAGGAACAAAAAAGAACTGACTCAACCGAACCTTTTATTTATTTATTTATTTATTTACTTACTTATTTATTTACTTATTTATTTATTTAAATTTTTCTAAAAATCTAAGCTCAGATCCTTGCCCCAGACTTCTATCATTTTTTATTTTTATTTTTTTTAGTTTTGCGTATCTCTAAATTTTCTGCCTTTTGGCTCAGATGAGGCACACAAGAGCCAAGTACTGTTATAGCTGTTTTCGTCTTGGTTCCAGCCCAATTGGAAGTAGGAAATACTGAAACTCTCATGGGTATGCCTCTTCTCAGGAGACTTCCAGTCCAATTTTGCAGATTCATGAGTGCTACATGCTTTGGGTAAAGTTCAGAGATGCAACCAAAGCCAAATGCTACAGATACATTGACATGAAACACACAGGGAAGGCAGTAAGCTTTGTATCTTCAACATCCCATGCTAGCTGGGCACTTGCTTGAACTAAACTGTTGTAGAGTCTGTTTAGGACTGAGTCCAGAACTGTTTTTGCAAACCTCTAGATGTTGCTTTGCACTACTTACTCTGTGAGGGTGCAAGCTCAGGGCGAAGCCAGCAGAAGAGGCATTTCTGGACCTGAGAGGAGGAACAAGAGTAAAACAAGGAATGTGCAACATCTTCACTTCTGTTGCCATCTTTGCTCTTTTATGACACGAGTGATGCCAAGCTGTGTTATACCTCACAGTCAGTAACTATTTTCACCCCAGATATTGGCCTGGCAGGATACACTGCAGGTGTATATACTGTTGGTACTCTGTCTGATGTTGAAAATTCAGAATTCAGTCACTGTATAGAATCATAGAATCATTAAGGTTGGAAAAGACTACTAAGATCATTTAGTCCAGATGTCAGTCCATCCCCACCATGCTCACTAATCCATGTCCCTCAGTGCCACATCTACATGGTTCTTGAGCACCTCCAGGGATGGTGACTCCACAACCTCTCTGAGCAGCCTGTTCCAGTGAGTGTTCCACCACTCTTTCCAACAATAATTTTTTCTAATATCCAACCTGAACCTCCCCTGGTGCAACTTAAGGCCATTCCCTCTCATCACTGTTACCTGGGAGAAGAGGTGGACTCCCCTCACTATAGCTTCCTTTCAGGTAATTGTAGAGAATGATAGCATCTCCCCTGAGTCTCCTCTCTCCTGTCTAAACAATCCCAGTTCTCTCAGTCACTTCCCATAAGACTTGTGCTCCAGATGCCTCACAGTTTTGTTGTCCTTCCCTGGACATGCTCCAGGGCCTTAGTGTCTTTCCTGGAGTGAGTGACCAGTATGAAGGTCAGCTGGGCTCCAATGGCTAAGCTATCCACAGCATGGCCTGTGGACAGGCTGCAGGACTTGTCTCCAGACTCTGCCCCTCTGCTCCCTGTGAGGAGCTGCAGCCTCCATGAGGCCTCCCCTCAGCTCCTCTGTTCTGGACTGAGCAAATGAGGTAGCCTCAGCTGCTCCTCACATATCTTGCTCTCCAGACCCTTCACCATATTTGTAGCCCTCCTTTGGATTCTAACAGTTCTATGCCCTTTTTGTACTGTGGTGCTCCAAACTGCACACACACTCAAGATGAAGCCAAACCATGCAGTGCAGAGAGGGTTGTTCTGTGCTAGCTGGTAGATGAGGGAAACTGAAAGGGTGTGCTCTGTTCTCAGACACTCCAGGGCTGAGTTCCTGGAAGGACTCTGTGCTGTTTCCACATCCCACCTCTCCACTGCACAGCAGTAGTACCCTTGAAAGTGGTATAAAATTTCCACCCCTGTGGAGGTGGGGACAAGCATGTTCAAGCACCCTCCACCCAAGTGGTGCCTGCACTGCCTGTGGTAGAGGCAGGACCTGAAAAGCTGCTCTGGGCCTTTTTTGTCAGCTTCTCCTTCCTAGGAGACAACAAGAGACTTCAAACTGGTTTGTTTTGGGACAAGCATTCAGACAGCACAGCTCTGCAGACAGCTTCTCTCCATGGTAAACATAAGCACATCAGATCTGCTGATGGCAACTATGATTAGGGCAGCAGTGCAGTGGCATTACTGTGTAACGGAAATTTCTACTGACAGTGAAGAAAATAAAACCCTTTTGAGAAATGAGAAAGGAGGGGAAAAAAAAGGCTGAGAATAACCTGGGGAGCTGTAGGATGGATGGAAAAGGAAGAGTGCTGAGTTCTCCTCATATCAATGTGATTTTTATCACTAGCACACAAATAATCCCACATAATACCCCTGTCCTCACTGTGTGCTCAGCAAACAGCATGGACTCACAAAGATTTATGGACATCAGCCACTGTCAGAAAACCAGGGAGATTTTCTTCCTGAGGCCTGTTGCTGGGGGAGAGAAAACGAGTGTGTGTTTCTTTGCCTGCCCTGCTGCTGATCAGAAGATACTTGTTTAATAAGGCTATTATTTTGTATTGTTTGTTTGACATTAGTGGACATTGAAACTGAAGACTCATTTTAAGTGGCACTGTACCCAAGCACAGTAAGAGACAGTAGTCACTGTGCTTATCAGCTGAACAGACAAGATGTGGTGTGTCCCCTTTCCAAATGGGGAATTGATACACATAAGCAATGAAGTAATCTATCCCACAGATATTCAGTATACAAACACAAGCCTGACAGCCAGCTGCAATACTGAACCTCGGTAAGAGATTTAACAACACAGAAAACAATGGGCATTGTATACTGTAGGCTTATAAAATAGAACTGTGTGAAAAAAGGTTCTTTCCCTCTTTTCTCCCCTGAGAAATGACACATTTTTGTCAGACACACTTTGGCTGAAAACAGGAATATGTGCTGATTAGAGTAACTTTTGTTTGGTGGCCTTCATTTATTTTCAGGCAAAAGGCAAAAGCAGACACCTCTCGTGGAGAAAACCACAACAATATCCAATGAAAAGCTGCTTTGGTGACTATTTTGCAGCCTGCTCTGGTGCAAAGTACCTTATGTTAGGTGCTTTCTTCCTCTTGGCGCTTGCATCCAGCTCTCCAATTCTGCACTGTGTTGGCCTTTACTTGAATACCACCTTCTGCTCCCAATGTACTGCTGCCAGCTTCAGCAGCTCAAGCATAAATCTTCCTAAAATTGAGTGTGGGGGTGTTGTGGAGGAGGAGGAGGAGGAGGAGGAGATGAAGGAGGGAAAGCCACCGGGGCAAGGGGAGAAAGTCAAATCCCAGTTTTAGGAGACAGGCGTCAAGATCCGATAGATCTTAAAAAGGAAATGAAATTTTAGCTGCTCTGGTCATGGAAGAAAAAAAACCAAACAAACACAAAAACTAGAAAATGTGAAGCTCACAGTCTCAAAAATCACTTGACAGAGGACAAAGATGCCTGATTTTTTGCATTGTTTGTAATGCTGGAGGATGAGAGCCCTTAATGGTTCAGGTGCACTGCAGCTTGCCCAGAGCATTTAGGATACCTCAGCCCTTGGGTCTCCAGAGTTTCTACCATTGTGTCTGTCTTCTCGGCTGACCCATGGTGGCCTTGGGCTGCTGCCACTGGCTGCCCTTGCTCACACATATCCTCCTAACACCTCCCAGAGCTGGGTTCTCTGCACCAGCCTCAGTGAGGAGGAGGAAGGAGCAGCCGTTCATCCCACTGCTGAAGCTGATTTAAGGCCTTTCAGTGTCATCTCTTCTGCCTGATTGGATGCAGAGGTGTAATGTAAGAAATGAGAACACTGCAATAATCAGGACTTTAGTATGGAGAAGCAGTGTTGCAGCAAAAGCAGTTGCAAGCAACAAGCTCAACAACAGTACTATCGGGGTGGATGTCCTGTCCCTGCAGACATTCATGGTCAGACTTGACAGGGCTCTGAGCACCCTGGTCTTGCTATAGGTGTCCCTGTTCTTTGCAGGGAGCTGGACTATATGGTCTTTTAGAGTCTTTTCCAACTCGAATGATTCTATGATTGTGCGATTCCGTGATTACCCTGTTTTGAACCATGACTTTGAACTTGAACCCTTGAGGATCCAGAGGATGATCAGAAGGCTGCAGCACCACCCCTATGAAGACAATACGAGGAAGCTGGGCTTGTTCAGCCTAGTGAAAAGAAAGCTGTGGGGTGATCTCACTGCAGCCTTCCAGTACCTAAAGGGAGCCTGTGAACAGGAGGGGAGTCAACTCTTTACAAGGGTAGATAATGGCAGGACAAGAGAAAATGACGTTAAGTTGAGGGAGAGAAGATTTAGGTTGTATATCAGGGGAAGTCCTTTACTACGAGAGTAGTGAGGTGCTGGAACAGGCTGCCCAGAGAGGCTGTAGATGCCCCCCATTCATGGAGGCGTTCAAGGCCAGGTTGGATGGGGCCCTGGGCAGCCTGGTCTGGTATTAGACATGGAGGTTGGTGGCTCTGCCTGTGGTAGGGGGGTTGGAGATTCATGATCCTTGAGGTCCATTCCAACCCAAGCCTTTCTATGATTTTATGAGTCTATGACTATGTCAGTCTCCTGTTGGCAGCTCTGGGAGGCTTTCAGAGAGGGTTGATCACCACAAGTCTGAATTGAATAATTTCAGCAGCATTCAGCATGCCCACTGTACAGAAATATGGGTGCCCAATTTTTGGCACATTTTCCAGATACCCAGTCTGCCTGCAAGGTGCAGACTTAAGCAGCAGAAGGATTAACTCTGGGGACAGCCATCATGACCAGAAGCAGAATGGAATAAGAGGGCAGAGTTGGGCTGAAGTTAAGTAGAACTGAAAAAGCAGAGGTTATTTATTGCAGAAAAACAAAAGCTTGTTCAGAAGATTCAAGTGAGGCACTTCCTCACAGAGTTGCGGGGAAAGACTGAAAAATAAGAATGTGCATCTCTGAGAACCAGAGCTACATGTTGGGAAGGCTGCCATGGACTTCTGGGAGTGCAGGGCAATATGCTTCTCCCTAAATTTTAAAGCAGAGGCAGTAGCAGCAACCATAGGATCTTAGAATCACAGAATGATTTGGGTTGGAAGGGATCTTAAACCCCCTGCTGTGGGCAGGGCTGCCACCCAGCAGCTCAGGCTGCCCAGGGCCCCATCCAAACTGGCCTTGAGTGCCTCCAGGGATGGGGCACCCACAGCTTCTCTGGGCAGCTGTGCCAGGGCCTCACTGCCTTCTGAGTAAAAAACTTCTTCCTAACATCTAACCCAAATCTCCCCTCTTTTAGTTTAAAACTATTACTCCATCATATCACTATCAGACTGTATAAAAAGTCAGTCGCCCTGCTTGTAAGCTTGCTTTAAGTACTGGCAGGCCACAGTGAGATCTCCCTGGAGCTTTCTCCAATGCAATGTGGGGTCACTGGCTATCAGTTTACCCTTGCATAAAACAATTAAAACAATGCTTACAATGCTTACATGAACAAACTCACGTGCCAAATGCTAAAAATGGTTGATGATTGTCGTGGTTCAAACTTTTTTCCACCAGCAGTCCAACACTTGGTGCTAGATAGCTACCACTTAGCGCTAGGTGCCATGTGTGAGGCTGCTGAAAATTGTAACAGAGTATACTTAGAGAGGTTCAGAAGTATTTCCCCTCTGTTGAAAGATGCTATTACTTAATTCTCAGGAACTAACGAGCCATTCATTGTACATATCAGAGTATGTCAGTGCAATGGTCCTTAGCAGAATGATTTTATAAATTCTAGCACCTTAGAAAAATGTTTAAATCAAAGCTAAGACAAGATATCTTGCGACACAAACACCATAAGGAACTGCACTCATGTTTTTCTCTTTTGTTGCCTGTTACTTTGTATGAGAAGTATGCCATGGAGTAATTAATGAAAAGATTGTGCCAAGTATCTAAGAGAAAATTCTCAACTTCAAATACTATATAAAAATGAAAACATAAACACAGTTTTAGAAGGATGTGTCTCCAAGGGGCAGACTGGGTGGCCCTAATGGTAAGAAATGCTTCACTGCACAGGGTATCTTTCACATACAGTCACTTGGAGGACAACACACATTGCTTGCAAATTAATTCCGTAGCAGAAAATGGGTTGAAAGGGTGAAAACCACAAAAATGCAAGGAAAAATGTTTGAAGAGCTGCCTACGTCTTTTGAAGTAAACGAGTTGAATTGTTCTGGTAGCATGAAGACTTGTTTGGGTGGGATAGAGCAGCACACATACACTAGTAGAAATTCTTAGGATCTCTGTTTTTTGCATCACTTGGGGTTTTTACGTTTTCACCTTTTCCGGTCTCCAGCATGAAGACCCTTTTTTTCATTGGAGTGTTGGGTACATGGATAGACCATGGAGATAGGACATTTTCTCACAAGAGGCTAGCATGAACTCTACCCACAGTAACATGGTACATTTTCCCTGCATGAATACTTCTAAGCAACTATTGAAAATGAACTATGGTCAGATAAGAAGAACTTTTTATAAGGTCTGATGTCAGATGTCACCACTCTGTCGTGAAGGAATTTGGTTTGGAAAAATTTTCTGATACCATCACTTATTCTTGAACGCGCTCCTGCAAAAGTTGTATGTGCAGACTCATTTTGCAAAATCTCTCACATTCAAGATTTCAATTTAAGTTAATGGATACTCAGTGTTTGAGGGGACTGTATATGAAATTGGAACACATTTGAGCAGCCAGTACAGATGCACTTAACACTGAAGCTCTGTCTGGAATGTCATTCAGAAAGGATCATTTGTGTATCACCTATTAGGTGGTGGGAGAGCTAGAAATATTTTTATTAAGTGTTTATCAAAGCATGATACAGACCATCTGCCTCATGTTATCACCTACTCTCTGTTTGTGACCAAAAAGCTATACCTAAGAGCAAATGGCTATTCTATCTTGTAGTAATTCTAGGAGGGCTAACATTTGTGTTGCCTGCGATCTCAGATAGCTGTTCTATTGTATGCTTCTTACAATTGCCTGTATGTTTCTTACATTCATACTCATCAGTAGGTGATAAGGACAGTCTATACTTTCTCAATTTATTTCGTTTGTGGAGATATTTCTAAGTTCCCACAGAGAGCCTTTATTTTTGTCCACACTATTTTGTCTGCAAAAACTACCACACAAGCACCACCTCAGATTGAGAATAGACTGTTCTTATGTATATATATAAAACCCTGTGCAAACTGTGCTGATTACAACAGAATTGTAAATAGCTCTTCCAGCAGGGAATCCCCCAAGCCTGCATTACTCTGTACTACCGAAGTAGCAGATGAGTCAGGTTTCCCAGTAAATGAGATCAGAAAGCAACAGCAGTGAGGAAATCAGCAGCCACAAAGAGACATGTTCTGACAAGACTGTTGTTAACCTTTCTGTCTGTAAAGTGTGCATTAATAAAGGGCACACTGGTTACTAAGTTATGTCTAAAGGTACCAGAAGTAAATTCAGAAGGTTTAGTTGTCCTCCACACAAGCAGGGGACTTTGAGCACTTTCTGAGCTGTTAATTCACTAACATGCTCTAGCAGGGAGTTAAAGTTTCATGTACTGCATCATCAGAAAAAGAGCTGCCCCTGGCCAATGAATTCTCCAAGGAATCCTGTGTGGCGATGACAGCTTCTGGGAGCTCATAACGCTTTTGCGTCTCTTCATTGAACCACACATTTTGGGGACCTGGGGTCATCCTTCCATGTAGATAGAAAGGTACTGGTTAGGGCTGTATGAGAAACTGGTTTTTCGTATGGACACCAAAGTCGCTCCAGATGAATAAAAAGGGACAACAAATTTGTTTTTGTTTCCCCTGGCATTTTCTTCCAGTTTTCCTACTTTGTAGTAAAGTAGGTTTACCTGTAGACTTGGAGTGACTGGAATATTTAATGTCTGATGAAATGAGATTTTTCCCCTTTCATATACTAAAGTAAATCAAAGCAGGAAAAGGGCTAGATGTAAAATAAAAATAAAAATAAAAATAAAAATAAAAATAAAAATAAAAATAAAAAAAATGCTGAAGGATGTAAAACGGGCTTTTTGTCCAAGACTCCAATGGCCAGGACATGTCAGTCTCATTCTTTCAAAGAGGTTGACTCAGTTCTTGACTTTACCAGGCCAAGTCATCAGCAGCAGTGGCACAGAGCCACTCCACACAATGCCCCAGAGATTGAAAGGCAGCCATGCCGACTGCTACGTGGGATACTTGGCGTCTCTAGCATATTCCACCAAATGTTAGGCCATTGATGCATGACAGAGCAGCGTCAAGAAATGAGACTGAGACAAACTACTCCAGAAAAATGTCTGGAGGAGGCTCAGGGGAGTCCTCATTGTTCTCTACAACTCCCTGAAAGGAGTTTGTAGCAAGGTAGGGGTCAGCCTCTTCTCCCAGGTAACAGCAATAGGACTAAAGGGAATGGTCTTAGGTTGCACCAAGAGTAGTTCAGGTTGAATATTAGGAAAAACTTCTCCTTTGAAAGAATGGTGAGGCAGTGGCACAGACTGCCCAGGAAGGTGGTAGAGTCACCATCCCTGAGGTGTTCAAGAACCGTGTGAATGTGGCACTGAGAAACACAGTTAGCAGGTATGCTTGGTGATGAGTAGATACTTGGACTAGATCATCTTGGTGGTCTTTTCCAACCTTAACAATACTATAATTTCTGTGTGTGGCATACCCAAGTCATGGGTTCAAGCTGTTGAGCTTTGCTGAATCTATCTAGACGGTGAGTCAACAACCTTTGGGATCCAAGCAGTGCTGGTCGGGAAAGGTGCAGATCATGGCTGGATTCTTCAAGTGGGGCTTTGTCACTAAAATACGAAATTAATTTCTGTCTTTTCACATGGAAGCTTAAAGTTTTCTTAGGAAATGGGAAATACGAGAGTGACATTTTCATTGTTGGATGTGGGAACAGAGCCCTCATGAGGTGGGGTCATTGATGAGAGGGGTATTATTCTCCAGCAGAGCAGCCACAGAGAAAAGATGTCAGCCAAAACAGTTTGTTGAAGTCAGTGAGACTAGGAAAATCTTTCAGGACAGCTAACTTCTTGTTCTTAACACACAAACTATCTATGAGAAAAATAACAGTAGCAATCTACATAGGTCTAAGGCATACAGGTTTACAGTGAAGAAATATCACGGCTCAGTGAATAGAGTTTAGATTCTAAATTGCTTCTGATTAAAATTGTACAGCTTGTGCTGCAGTATTATAACAAATCTTTGAAGCACATAAGGATACCAAGACTGGGAGGCCAATTCTATTCTAATTCTATGCATGGTGTTGTTTGAAAATGCTGATGGGAGAAATTTCAGGGGAAAACAACAAGGCAGGGCTGAAGATAACTACTGAAAAAACAACTGGTTATAACAGTTTTGGTAAGGTCAGATAAAAAGAAACCAGAGAGACGAGAACAGTGAGAAAAAGGGGACTTACAGAAACCTTCTGGTGTTTCAAGTGAAAGGTTTGAGGTAGGGGGGTATTAATTCCTCAGTATTCCTTGGTTATGTCTCCAGTGTACATGTGCATTAGATTCTCCTGTCTGTCCCTTGCTGCCTAAACCTTGACCTATGGCAAATAACTATGATGTACTTCTCTAGAAAGTGGGAGTAAAGAATTCATACTAAAATTAAAGTGAAGGATAACTCAAATTCTTATTTTCCTTACAGAGGTGCAGGGAATTGTGCTCAATATAAAAGCAAAGTAGAAAGCTTCAGCCCTCTTAAGGCAGAGAATGGTTTATGAGCAGAAAACTGCTTGTGTTTCACTTACGCTGTCTTTGAAATCAGTTTTGTTAGAACTAGTTGCACTCTGGTCGAGCAGCTGAAGCAAAACCACTGTCAAAACAAAGTAGGAGCTGCTCCAAGTCAAGGAAATTGTTTTACAAAGCATGCCTTGGGTTAGGTGGCATATGTCAATGCAGACAGTGTGGCTGTAGCTGGTGTGCCCCTGCATGCAGCTGTGGCACAGTAAAGACCTACAGCCCCTGCTGGGGTCTGTGCTCCTCCCGTTGATGTGGGTGCATGAAGACCTTGCAGGGGTCCAATCTCTGCATTTTAGCACTCATTCTGAATGAACTTTCATTAAATCACATTTACTTTTGATGTTGGCTTTCTCAGGACTGCATTCAGGATCTGAGCTTTCTGCAGTAAGTGGTGTCACGGGGGAAGTTTCTTCATTTATCAGTCTGCTTTATGATCTTCTGCTTCACTTCTGAGGCAGACAGATTGATTGAACCACTACTGTACGGCTGTGCCACGGCTGTAGAAGTGCACGTTCTGTTACATTTTGGTGTGGTTTTGTATTCACACACAGGCTATTTTTTTGTTGAAGTAACTCTTTTTTTCCTAATACCTCCAGCCACAAAGTAGTTTCATCTCAGCAGATGTCTTCAGCGTAGTTCAGCTGCATCAGCAGATATTCCGGCAATGGTATTGCTCCCCTGTGACTCTCAACGGGGATTTTATGTATATATATATATATATATATATATACACACACACACACACACACACATATATATATATATTATTTAAGTGCTGGCAACATGGTTTATTTATAACAAGGAACATATTTCAAGAGCATTTTCTATATCCATATCTATTTCTTCAATCTTTATCTCAGTAAATAGAACTTTGTGTTCACATTTAGATTTCTCTTTTTCTCCCCCTCCCTGTACTTTTTGCTCCTCAAACAGCCGCATGGTTAAGAAACATTTGGTGAAAGTGCTGTTTGACCAGTGTTATAGTCTAGAGCAGACTCAGCGGCACTATGCAAACATTTTCTTTACAGCATTAGTTCTTTCACCTACCAGATATATCAAGCTAAAAGTTTGTAACACTGTTTTTTTCCCTCATGTGTGTTTCAATCTTTCTGACATCTGGAAAAAGTGGTTTCTGACTTGGTCCTTCCTGCATAACTTCTGTTTAAACTTGGTTCACAAAAAAGATATAGTGTTTGCCTAGGGTTCGAGTGATTAAGACCATTTCTCCATTTGCCTGGCAGCGCTACAACTCTTTGGTAGAAGCAGCCCCAAAAGAACTACTCTGGGAATTGTCACGTTTTATGATGTACGAGCTTCTTTTTCTTTTTAATTTTACCACAAGAAAAGAAGGGGCAGGCTTCCATCTGCACCCATCTCCTCAGTTCTGCTGAAGATTGGGGCTGGGACCTGGTTAACTGTTAAAGCAAAAGGTCCAAATTTTGCAGGCTCCTCTTAACCAAACTCCTTTCTAGGTCAGTAAATGACTTGACTAAACATGGAGGGCCTAATCCTTCCTATGTGAATCAAGGGGCTTTTTTGGACCATCTATCCCCCTTGAAGGACTGGGTCTTTCCCCCTAATGGGGGCAAATAGCACTCCTGATATGATTGCTGTGTTATGATTATTGTCTGCACTTTCCATTTTCTTTTAAGGGAGGTTTGGTTTTAATTCACTCAGTTCTCACAACCAGCCACCCCCCGACCCATTTCCTCTAGGTACTTCTCCTGGAAAAGGCAGAGCAAGGGCCAGTGACCTTTTCACTCCCAGAAGACTGGACAGAATTCACCATGAATTTGGACTCAGACGATCCAGCTACAACAGCAGTCTGGGAAGTTAGGCAGCAGCTTATTTATGAACGTCAGGAAAATATCAGGAAGCATTTCTGTGCTTTGTGGACAACAAAGCAGTGGCACAGGCTGCCTAGAGCCTGTGGGATCTCCTCCTTGGGGATCTTCCAAAGCCCCTTTGGGTGTCTCTACTGGAGCAGAGGATGCAGCAGAGGGATCTAAATGGCCCTGCTAGCCTCGGCCATGTGTTTTCACTGGTATAAAAGGATTAGGCTGGAAGACTTCCAGCTCTTGCATGGTAGTGTTGAACACTGTTCCTGGCTAGTAGGTCTGGAGTTAACCCAGGGGAGAAGCAACTCCAAGTGAGCAGTCTGGTGGTTGCCATCTTGTTTGTGAAGTAAGGAAAGTTACTAACACAGATGTGGGCAGTTGGCCTTCTGGCTTCGGGGCAAGGGACTAGTGTTTGGCACATCTAATTTAGTACTATATTTACTTGCATGAACTGCTGTGCCCCTTACTATTTCTCTTATGGACATAAAAGAAAACAATCAAGAAAAAAAAAGCTATGAACATCCCATAAATCTGCTTTGAAGTCTTTCTAACTATCCATTGAAGGATATTAATTCACTGTGTTCATCTGGAGATGTGACTATTTAAAAAAGCTGGTCAAAAGAATAATTGTTTTCCTGCTCTCAGCACTAGATCCTGTTATCATTACTAAAGCCACTTAAAGAACATTTTCCATTTCTCTCTTCCAGCTGCCCTACCTTGCCCTGATCTCAAATTAGTTGAGTGAAATGGTGACCTTCCTGAATGACCTCTTTTAATGTTATAATCCCACTTTTCCCCACTTAAGACATTGTTGTAAAAATTAACTGTCCGTCTCCAGTGCTGCATTGACTTCATCCCACAATAGCCCTGCTTTACAGTCCCCATCATTCATGACTGTCTGGTATTTTCACAAGAGCACTGATGTGGATGGTGCAAGTGGAAAGAAGAAAGAAGAATTTCTCTTCCCTGTTGTCCATAATTATAAAAGTCTGATCATTCATCGGAAAAAATATTCAGAGCAGGGCTGTTGAACCCTGTTCTTGTTTTCACTCCCATTACTGTCACCCTAGAATAAATCTTTTGCGGTGGAAGAGATAATCAAATCTCTTTCCTTCACACACATCTCTAAGATATCAGAAAAAGATCTGTTCATAAATAGTACTAAAACATGCACTACTTTATGCATCCTTCATAACCTCTCTATGGTCACAGGGAAGATTTATTGGAGTAAAAATGTGGTCACATGACCAGTTAACTGATGATTCGGATCATAGAGGTCTATACAGCAGGGTAGGGATTGCAGCTTTTATGTTTTTCTAACAAGGAATCTATTCCTATCATGACTTCTGTGTCATGATGGAAGGATTCCAGGTGCCTTCAGACCTTTTTAGTCTAACGTGGCAACTGTAAGGATGATGACTGGTGGGAAACCTGGGAATTGCCTGTATATGCTTCAGGTAGATTTGTGCTTGGTTTGCACCATACATCCTGGCCAGAGATTTTTCAAGTATTTTCTAGGGATTAGCAGTGGTGTTTCTGCAGCCTGGCATCCTAGGTTTTGCTCCAGATGGCTGATGGAGGCTGCTGGCCACCTCAGTCTCAGACCTACCCATCGGGCCACTCTACGCAGCAGTGCAGGTGAGGCCATTTGGGATGCCAAGAACATGGTTTTTACCATTGAAGCCATGAGGCTGTCAGTAATGGAGAAAACTGAGCTGGAGGTGGCAGCAGACCCTTATCATGCAAAAGGAAGCCTATGGTTTCAGACTGTCTTTTTAAATTATCTGTTTCCAGAATGTCCACAAATATACTGAAATATCCCTCTGACTCTGCATTTTCAGAGTCTCCTATTGGCACTTTGTACTTTATAGTATATGGAGCTTGTTTGAACTTTGGTGGTAATTAGCATCTCCATAGAGCACCACTATGGAGTGTGGTGACACACAGGAACAGGTTGCCCAAGGAGGTTGTGGATGCCCCATCCCTGGAGACATTCAAGGCCAGGCTGGATATAGCTCTGGGCAGCCTGTCTGGTGATTGGCAACCCTGAACAAAGCAGGAGGGTTGAAACTGGACGATCTTTTTCAACCCAGGCCATTCTGTGATTCTATGATTCTATGATCTCCATCCTGTTGCAGGAGCCCATTACTGAAACAATACACTTTCATCTTTCACCTGCAAATGAGCAGACAAATTTGCACTGTTAATATTTCACTATACTGGTAGAACTGCCACCTACCTGCACCCTGAAAACATGTATTATGACTTTGTTGAGGTGGCTATATATTTTTACTTATTGAAAATGGTATTCTTATACCTTGTTCCCAAATTTGATGAGCAACTTGCTGTTACATACGTATGTTTCATTCTCATTTGTTTCTTTTCAAGTTCAGCTCTGATGTGGGAGTTTAACTTATTTGAACTAAAAAGAATCACATCCATTTTTCATATGTCCTTTGCTGGACTCTCCCATCTCTCACTTCATAAACTACCAGATAACATTCTGTATAAAATGATATAAACATAGGATAATTTCAGAAATGTAAGTTTCTCCAAGTTTTAAAGCAATTTGGCTTCCTAGTGTGTCCAAAAGTGTATGCAGTGGGAGAGAGGAAGTTTAAGGAAGTGGCATGTTACACCACAGCAACAAATTATTTCAGCAGGTTGTGTAGTTAGAGAATCACGGAACGTCTTGGGTTGGAAGGGACTCTAAAGATCATCCAGTTCCAGTGCCCCACCAGCTGAGGCTGCCCATCCAACCTGGCCTTGAACTCCCTCAGGAATGGGGCATCTGCAGCTTCTCTTGGCAGCCTGTGCCAGTGTCTCACCACTGAGTAAAGAATTTCCTCCAAAATGCTCTATTTTTGTTATTTACCTTAGCACCCTCATGAAGATGTAGCATTCATTTAAAAAATGTATTTAGCAACAAAATCCAGACCAATTAAACAAGGCTCTCTGGTGTCTGTCTAAGATCACAAATGAAAGTTGCTTTTTACTCTCTTTAACAGAGAAAACTTAAAAGCTCAATAGCTGCAGGAAAAGAAAGGAAATTAAACATTCCAAAGAAAAAATTACTAACACAATAATTATTAAATTTTCTCAATAAGAATATTGAACTTCTTTTTCCTGTTGAAAAATCATGTGTTATTCCATTTCACAAATACTTTTTAGCCAAAAAACTTGTGTTCCTGCAGTGCAATAGCTGATTTTCCTAGGGTAGTAACTAGCCAGGAGTGTCTTTACACCCTTGATTGGTTGCTTCCACAGGTTAAAAGTGCTGTCAGCAGACTGGGTGAGGATTGTTGGTATATATTGATAATCAAAGGGGACAGCATTTCTGATAAATGAAAAAAAAAGAAAACACCAACAAAACAGCATGGTGCCAGAGCTGTAGTAAAGTTGTTGACACTTTCTTAGGTTTTAGGTAAATGAATCTAAATCAGTGATCTCTGATCTCACTCTCTCTCCTTTTTGTTCCTGGAAAGCCTTTGGGTTATAACAGAACTGTGTACCCCTTGGGCTGCACCATTCCCCCAGCTGTCAAAGGGGTATTTCTTATGGGGTGTGATGGTAGACGTATGCTCCATGCGCAGCAAATATGAGTCAAAAGGGTGCTCACATCTATAGTACTTGCCTCATTTAAAAAGCATAAAAGTCAGTGCCTTTACACACTAGGCTGGGAATTACGTGTTATGAATAAGGGGCAGAAAAGCTGGGTACACCCTTCCCATCAGCCTGAAGGCATTCAAAACCACATTAATTACTAACTGAAGTGTACCCTGAATCATGCCCTTGGAAGTAGGGTTGTGTGGGAGGGCTCTTCCAATCCTTCCTACTGAAGTGGTGCTATGGTGTTGCAAATTATATAGGATTCATAGGGCTGGAATGAAAACCAAAAGGAAAGATTGCTTATGCTGCTAGGGGTGAGGGCATTCAGCTGGTGTGGTACACCTGGTGCTTGTCTGAACTCATAAATTTCCACTTAAACAGACTGGATTAAAAAGAAAACAGGCATGAGAGCCTGTATTCTAGTTTAGAAAGTCAAAAATAGAATCATAGAATCATAGAATCATAGAATCATAGAATCATAGAATCATAGAACCATAGAATCATAGAATCATAGAATCATAGAATGACTTGGGTTGAAAAGGGCCTCAAAGATCATCTAGTTTCAAACCCCCTGCCACAGACAGGATTGCTAACCACTAGACCAGCGATGGGGCATCCACAGTCTCTCTGGGTATCCTTGTACTGTCCTGTTCCAGATGAAACCTTCGCTGTTTTCTCTCTCTCTCTGTCTCTCCTTTTTTTTATTTTTTATTTTTGACATCTGCTAACTGGAGAGAATGACTCTTGGAGACCAATTTGGTGGCAGGAAAAGATAGGAGATATGGGTGGATACTCCTCAGAGTGAGGTGAGAATGGAGCCTGGTTTTCTACTTTCCATAGTCTCTGGGATTTTTTAGAGCACGTACTTCCACTACACAGTCCTGAGATTATTAGAAGGGAGTCTAAGTCTGCTCTTCTAGATAATGCTGATAGATTATGTGATGCACACTGAAAGTGTTGGCTATAAAGAAGCATTTTGTGCATTTGGTGCTGTAGTGCACAAGGTTACAAGTGGGGCAGGATCCCAGCCACACTGCTGGGGCTCCTGGCTCCCGGAGATAAAGGCTTTACACTGTGCTGGGGGAGGTTCAGATTGGATACAGGAAAAATTTCCTCTCGGAAAGAGCGGTGAGGCAGTGGCACAGGCTGCCTAGGGAGGTGGTAGAATCACTGTCCCTGGAGGTGGTCAAGAACCGTGTAGATGTAGCACTGAAGGACATGGTTAGTAGGCATGGTGGTGATAGTTTGGTGGTTTGACTAGGTGATCCTATCGGCCTTTCCAACCTTAATGATTCCTAGTGACCATTGTGAAGCTCATGGTTTGGGGCTTTTAAAGGCATTATTAGGTGATTTTTCTGAAGCTACAATTCCGCTTTAGCTGAAAAAAGAAATTGAACTTGGGTCTTGGATTCTGATCTGGTGATGAAAATTCGTGCAGACTCATCCTTGACTCAGTCTGGCCTTCAACCAGTACCTTTGCTTTTCTGAGTGAATCCCACTGCTTAACACAATGTGCGGTGCCATCCACTTGTTTCAATCAGCCAAGTGTCCAGCATTGTCACTGCTTAGTAACTAATGCATACAATTTTGTCTTTACACAGTGCAATGCAATACATTTGGCTCCACAATTTGAAAAGGGTCTGCCCTTTGTTTCTCGTTATCAGTATTATCTGACGTTGAGTTATGAGCTGCTAATGACCCAGAGATAATGAAAGTCATGTCTCAGAGAGCTCACAACCTGAAACACTGATGCAAGAAGACAGGAGAACCACTCAGAAATCCAGTGGGAAGAATAATCTGCAGCTTTGAGCATAATATATATTTTGATTACTGTTTGTTTGGCACTCTGTTAGGGAATATGGAAGAAAAAGGCTTTTAGGAGAGTTTTCAATGGGCTGACGGCAGTGGTTTCATTTCTTCAACTGAGCTCTCCCTCCCCCATTAGTTTTTCTTCTCCGAGTATTGGCACTTTGATAAGTGTTGATGGAAAACACTGTCTTTTATGCTGAATGTGGGTGTGAGCAGAGGGGAGAATATATTGAAAGTTCTGCATCCAAGTGCCAGAAATGCCTGTGGTTCCCACACTCCAAGGAGCAGGAAAACTTCCCCAGGAGGCCCAGCAGTGTCAGAGTGTGACAAACAGGGAAGGTGGGACATAGCCCAAGCTCCTGTCCCTCCCCCAGTTTTGAATAATTTGGAGAGCCCAGCAGTAATGCTGGGAACTCAGTGGCCTGGGATTGCATTTGAAGACATTTCTCTCTGGTGTTTTTGCAAGGAAGTCTCAGAGACTTTGCTCAGGCCAGTCTCCTGTTGAAGCCTGTCGGCCACTCACTCTTTTCAGCTGAAAGAAGATAATGATTCTTCTCTGAATTACTTGAGATTTACAATGGTACAATCTGGAGCAGAATCTGGTGCAAGCATCTTGCAAATATGCCAAGAAAGGAGGCAGTTATGTGTGCACACATTCATTATCCATATTACCCCAGAGAGGCAAGCCACTGTCTCCCTTCGCCACTTCAAAGGAGTAGAGTGAGTCTGTTAAGAGGAAAGCAAAATCCTCAACATGCCTCAAGGGAGAGTAATTGAGACTTCCCTCATTTGTGCAGACAGCGATGGAGACAAAAATCTCACACTTGATTTTAAGTTTATATGGCACCCCTTTCTCAAGCATGCTACTGTATGGGAGTCTGAAATCTTCAACTAAAACACTGCAGCTCAGCAATGAAGCTCCATGATCTTCACAATATGGCTTTGTTTTTGCTTTTATAAGTCAAGAATATGCAGCTGATGAAAGACTGTCACAGATTGCCTGCAGAGCACTCCCGGTCTGAATCTCTCCCTCATGCCACCAGAATGAATCAGTCTGCAGACAGCAGTTTTTAGCAAAGATGCTTTATTACCAGGGCTGTAGCACCCACTAGAATGGGGAAACTCATTACTTTTAGAAAATTATTCTGATGTTTGAAATTCTTTTACAGCACCAAACTGGAGAAATTGCAAAGCTCCTCTTTTTTTTTTTTTTTTTTTTTTTTTTAATGAGAATGAATGCACTGGATCTCTTTAATTAGGCTGAGGTGAAAATATATTAACTACTGGAGGACAATTTTCCATCTTCAAGCAGTGGTACAGATGGACTGGCCCAAACTCCCCACAGTAATAAAGCATCTTGGCACGTTGACTAACAGCCTCTGTGCCTGCTGGGTTGAAAAGAATTGGTGGGTATTTCCAAACCTTTGCTATCATGAAATACCATGAGCAGGAACAAATGCCATACACCCTTGGAGTGCTTGATTTTTAATTATATCTAGTAATTCTATCTAATCTTACTGATTTACACACAATTCATTATTTCATTTTCCTCTCTTTCCGTACCATCCGCATTTTAGCAGCAGCTGTCTTAAGGAGAGAGGCAATAGGCTATGTCTAAAAATATTTACTTCAATTTTCAAGTGGTTTAACTTTAAAATATTATTTGCTGAGTCTAGGAGTTTGTGAGAAACTTGGTTACTAAAAATCAGGCTGAAACCAAAGGAGAAGAAGGTGATAATCAGAACAGCCTGATTTTTAAGTGGGATTGTGAATTAACTTGTTCAGCTGGAGTTCCTTTCTGCTGTTGTCTTTATCAGCTGCTGTCATTCCCTCATCTGTTGCATGTGCCTAAATAAATTAAGTAGAAAAAAACAGTAGATGTCAAAAATACTGTCTAGAATTCAGTGTGCTTGGGAACAGTTGCAGTGCCTGTGGCTTGAACTGGGAACAAGCAGTTGTTCAGGACAGCAGCATAAAGCCTGAATACAGAATGCCCTTTCTGAAGTTGAAAGGTAATTGTTGACATCAGGGCTTGCAAAAGTATTGTAGCTTTATTGTAAACAGAAGATCTTGCATCTGTGTGCTGAATATACATTTTTGTTCCTCTAAACCCTGCATGAGGCTTAAAGGAGAGCCTAGGTATTTGCTGGCTCTGATCATTTTTATTTTTAGACATGACAAATAAAGAGCAGCCAGAGAAAGTCTTGTTAAGTTGGCCAAAGGGGTGCAGTTGGTGAAGGGGGGCAATGTTAACTTAGCTATCTCTGTGTTGTGGTTTTTATTGCTATTCCATATCATAGCATCATGCTGTAAGCTATTGCATGGATAGTAACTCTTCAAACTGTGACACTCTGCTACTCCCAGATTTTCTTTATCAGCCTGCATGGAGCATTAATTTACTGTGTTGAACACTTTCATGAAGATCACACATCAGATAATGTTTTAACACTGTGTGAGCAATTGGTCAAAAATCTTTCTAATAAAACAGTGTTTTCTATCTGTGTGATAATTATGGTAGTTCCTAGTGTAAGGAGATGTTATACTGTCACATCATTAGTGTACGTGTCATTCCTTTTTTTTGCTGTGAATTTTCCAATTTTTTAGCTGATTTAATTAAGCTTTAAAAGAGAAACAGAAGTATAAATATACAAACTTTCTGCAAAAAGTCTGTGAGTAGTGAAAGAGCATGTGGCTCCTTATTTACTTGACCTATGCTACGTTTGCTCATTCTTAAAGAGATGTGTGGCAGAATTTATCATGAGGTAGCTGGAATGCTATGGTGGACTCGGCAGTGGAACAGTGTTTGACTCTTGACCGGCTGGTTGACCAATTAACACATGCCCTGGCCTGTCAAACCATACTCATGTAGTGCTGGCCCCTGCGAAGGTGTTTCTTGGCTTACCAGCAAGCTAGACAAAGTGATTGAAAGATATGGGTAGGAAATGAGAGAGTAGAAAGAACATGAACATGTTGTAGTAAAGGACTGAGAAGTCCAGTGGTGACAAGAGACGAGGGAACTGCGGTTATCATGGTGGGGCTGTAGGTGATATGAGGATGAGTTCATTGTGGGGATTTGTTGGAAGATTCAACCAACTATGAAGCATAAACTCATGGAAAATCAGAAATAATTTGTGGTGAAACTTGTAGTGATGCTTTTTGGTAGTGTGTTGTATTCCTTTGCATGGTTCTCTTTGCCACATCAGTAAAATGTTCTTTTTCAAATATAACTATATGGAAGGTCATCTTGTTGACTCAAAAATATTTATGTAATGAATTTAAATGATAGATTGTTCTGTATCTTAACTTTATGACAGTGGCACTTGAAAAATGTGGTGGTGATGTATGGATGAGAAAAACAAGGCTTAGATCCTGGTCTCATGCCAGGATCACATTAGTCAGGCTGTGGTGTATTCTGTTTTGTAGTGCTCAAGTATGTGCACAGGACCCATCAATACTCCACTCAGAGCACCTGATTTCCACAGTCATATTAAACAGTTCATTGGCCTACATCTGATCTAATAGTGGAATAAATCAGCAGTGATTTGTTTTAAATTGATAGAGACAGAACAGTATATTTAAGGTGGTGATGTCAGAATCGGATTCCTAAGATGTGATCCATCTTTAGTGTACTCATGCAGTAACTGGAAAAAGTGCTAACTGTAAAAACAATTGGATCTTTGCTTTTTGTTATGTGTTTGTTTGTTTGTTTTGTGTTGATTTTTTGATGTTGTTTTTTGACTTACAGTTTTTAAAGCTGGCTCGGAAGAGTTAGAGGCCTGTGGGAAGAACTGTGGATTGCTGGCTTCTATTTATCCCCAGACCAGGAACAATGCTGGTAGCTGAAATATGAGCTTTTCTGGAGTTCTGTAAATGATCTTTCCTTTGTCCCAAGAGGACCATCCTCTGATAGGGTAAGAGGGAGCCTGAATATAGCCTAGTTTCTGAAGCTGGTTTAATGCTTAGGACCAGTGGGCATCTTGTTGAAAGAGTGTATGTGCCATTTTTTTGTCTTGAGCAGTATTTTCTGAAACATGAGTTAGGTAATGAAATACGTTCTGGCAGTACCTCAGCCATCCTGGCAGCACTTCAGCCATCCTACCAGCCCTCTTTTGGCTTTAAATGTAATGGTTCTGTACAAATCACCAAAGTGGAGAAGTTACCCAATTGTTCAGGTTTATGCTTTCTTATTTGTGATGCATGCTGCTCATTTTGTTTTGCCACTCACCTCAGTTTATGATGGTTTCTATTTATTTATATTGGAAGCTTTTTATTTTCACTGCCACTGGCTGAAAAGATCTGTCTTTTACAGAGAGGTGGCCATGGCTGACATTATTTGCTATAGCTAACAATATCCACATATCAGATACAAGTCAGAGGTAATTCTCTGCTTCTCAATGTACAGTGTAAGCATCTGACTCAGCGAAGTGTTTTACACTAACAGTCCGACCCATAAAGCTTTAGTGAAGATCAAGGATTCACCTAAGTATGAGTCCAGGAGTCTCCTTAAGACTCCTCTATGGGTCCCTACGGGAAACTGAAGTCTTCATGTGACAGCCAACAATTTCATTTTTGCCTTGAGAAAGCTTTCTGTCCTGTTTGAGAAAATATTTTACTACAACCTGATAACTCAGTTATTATAAGGCAATTTTGAGAGGAATTAAAGAGAAAAGCAAGAAGCTATCTTAAAGGAAGGATGACGACAAGGTGAGGGAGAAAACATTAAAATTAGTTGCAGAGTGTCATGATGATAGGCACATTTGGCATTAAGGTGAGGGCAGGTTTTGCAAGCAAAGGGTAGCATCATGTTTTTTTTTCCTGAAAGACCATTTTCTCTTCTGGCACTCCTGTGATGTGGCGGTGCCCAGCAACCTTATAGAAACATTTCCTTGTTTTGCTGTTTTCCTGATTGCTGCCCTTCTGCCCTGATGAAGGTGGTGTTTGTGTCATGGTCAACTTTATAAACAAAATGTTCTACTCCATATAGAAAATCTGCAGTGACTTACCATGAGAGTTGGATTAAAGTACTTGAAAAGACAAAGAATTGTGTGTGTGGAATTAGTTTTTCTTTGGCATAAAGAATCCTTTGTCTTTCTCTCTCTCTCCTTTTTTTAATATTTTTTTTCTTCTTGGTCAGAAGGGAGAACAACTGTGCAGTTTTGTCTGATCTCCATCTACCTCCAACAGCACATGGCATGTGGGAAGATTTTGATCTGGGTACTTTCTTTTTTTTGTTTGTTTGTTTGTTTTTACATGACAAGGTAATGTAAAAAAACTACAAAACAGTTTATGCAGCATTTGGACTGAGACACTGTCAAGTGCGGAGCTTGTCCAGAGGCCTAAGTGCTTGCAGCCATCCTAAAAACCACATCTGTAGGTCACTAAAATGCATCCTGTCTTGCCATATAGCTGTTGGATACTGATCTGTACTAAGAATTTGCACGTGTGAGCAGTGATGACAGCACTAGCACAAGGCACCTTATAAGTATGCAGGACAGCATAAAATGTGCGTTCATCACAGCTCCCTGTGGTGTGCCATGTGCCATGTCTTTCCCACTCTGAGTTTCCATTAGCTCGAGAAGTACTGAACATACAAGCATTTGGGGCTTGAAGGGGTGAGCTCCACCTCAGGGTATTGCTACAAATTTCTGGCAGTCAATAATGGGCACTGCCTGGCCTGTTTGATATACTGAGTGTTACCAACAGGATTAGAGGAACTAACAGAGGGGTCTAATATTTTCTAATGAGTTTATTACAATTCCTTGGACAAAAACCATTTGAACTCATATTTTTCAGAATCCTGTTTTCAAGTATGTTTTATGGTCTGAGAACTATCTCAAAGTAGTTATAATTAAAGCACATAGAACTGTAGTCTCTACTATTCTAAGAATAACGGGGGTCAATTGTAACATTCTGGATGTATAAGTTATGCTTAATTGTTCAGTTTCAGATATGTGATCAAGCACAGAATGTCTTTAAATTTCTTTAACGACACTGGAAAACTGGGTTGTAATTTATTCCATTCTTATTCTATGCTCATCTCAGTAGTACTTGAATATCATGTGATACTACTACCAAAGTAATCTCTTCCATGTTTGCTCTTGGTTTCTTAGAGAGAGAAAAAAGCGTAGTTTCACATCTGTGAAATGTGTGTGTTTTTACAGTCCTGTGTGCACACACTATTTATATCTAGGTTACTTAACAATCACATGTGTCATTGGAAGTTGATATGTGTGGTTCAGCTCAATATCAATTGATATTCTGAGAATTTCTTTCAGGTTCTCTTATATTTCAGACTTAGTCATTTTACATGGGACTGTGTCCAAGAGGTCTCATTGCTACATTATGTACTATGAAATCAACACACACTACAGACTAAACTAAAACTGGTGTTAGATAAACAGACCAAGCATCGAGTAAGTCTGGATGACCTGAATGGATGTGTCATATATTGCTATGAGTTATTGATGACCTTTCATAATTCACAAGTGGCTCAGGTTCCCTCCACCACTTCTGAGCTATGAGATCATTAATAATGTGTGCAAATAAATAACACATCTCTAGTCAGCTCATTGTATTTCCTATTGCTCTCTTTCCCTCCAAGTATGGTATGTATGCATATAATATTTATTTCAGAAACAGCAAAATTCCCACCAGCAGCTGTTGGGAAGAAAGTTATATCTCATAGTTATCATTGGAGAGCTATATTTCATAGCTGTGAGGTTATAGTCGTAAAATATAGTCTTTTAATGTGTTAAGAAAAACTTCTGCAGTTATTTAAACCAATAGGGCTATTGTATTCAAATGAAATTAACTTTACAGTACAGTCTCATCCACTGGGTCAAATTCTACCCTGACTTGCATGTTGAACTCATTGAAAATTACAAGACATCATCAGTCAGTACAAAACTGACTGCAAATGCTCTGGGTATGGTGGAATCACACGAGGGATGAATTGGTCCAGCACTTAATGTCTTTTGACCCTAAATATGCTGTAACTTCAGTTATCTTTTGCCAAGTCTTCTGTCTTTTAACTTGGAGTAATGTGGCTCTCTCAGCCAAAAGTTAAAGTGATTCCAAATCCATTGAAGTTAAATATTTCTATTGAATTCAGTAGGCTTTGGATCAGCTCCTAAAAGCAGCTGCCATCTTGAAAAATATGGATGTGAAAATTATCCTTGATTTTACTATTGATGATCTTTGCCCTGAAGTTACTCCATTGCCATATTTTTCCAATACTGCCTTTAAATGCTGTTTTTGCATTCCTCATTGTTCATGAGGCTTTCAAGGTCTGTTCTAATCAGTGGGTTTCTTACTGTGATAATAAGAAAAATATTGCAGTTGGTAGCTCTTTCATCTTTGTGTTTATCATCTTTTAAGAATGTATGCAGCTCCATGGGTCAGTAATGGCAGTGAAGGATGTTTTATTGCATCACTCAAACTTCGTGCTTCTGGCTGCTCAGCTTTTTCTTTCAGTTCCTGACATGCTTCTCCTGGAAAATACACTGGTAATTGAAGCAATAAGACACATTCAAAGGGAAGATAAGCTGATGGCTATTGTATTCATATCACTGCATATAAGGCAGTACCCTGGTAGTTCACTGATTGATTATTTAAGGCTATTTCAGTGCACAAACAGTAATCCTGTGTGTCAGCAACCAAGTACTGCACTGTTCTGTTAAACACAGTGGCACCAGGTTAGGAGACCTCTGTATTAACCTGATGTTTGTAACCACAGAAGTTAGACTTTCAAACAGAAAAACTTACAGTTGTAGATGAATCTTACTTAGATTTCAGTAGGCTTTTTCACTGAGAAGCAGTTTTCACTGATAGCAGCATCCATAAGGAGGAAGCCCAGGAGTAGGGAGTTAACCTCTTTAACCTCTGTACATTTCTGTACCTACATTTAACCTCTGTAAGGTCCACTCTTATTTAGCACAACCATCAATGCTTTGCTACAGCCTTTAAGGAGATTATCTTAATGTACCTGAAGATGTCTGTCTAGTGGAAACGCATAGAAGAGGAGGGGAGTGGTGGAATTTAAGAAATCATGGAAGGTTTGGATGCGGTTCCCTTCTATTGGATGAAGCAGTGCTGGCATTCATAGCAAAAATCAGAGGTTATGATTAAACTGTTTGACATTGTATAGCTATGTTCACTAAAGATCTAATTTCCCCATCTCCCAAAATGATCAGGAAATTTGAAACTTACACCCTGCTACTGCAGGTACTGCTGCCACTGGATCGTGTTAGCTACATTCTTCAAATTAAAGTGTCCTTCACTTTAAATATGATTTCTGGGGACTGCCCAGAATATGAGTCATTTCTTCACAGACAGTTTTTCAAAAATGCTTGCCTCTATGTCAAAAGATACCTGTCCTTCTGCTAAACAAGCCAAGGATCCTGTTAGCTCTACTAGCTGTGCAGAGTAAATCACCCTTTGGCCCTTGAACGCAGTAACCTTTCCGCTCTATCCATGAAGTAATTGATGGAGTAGTACAGGAAAGCTTGCATTCTTGCTGTCTGGCAAAACAATAAATAAAAATATATCATTTCTTAATGGACTTTGGAGAGGTGAGTAACTTAAATGTGGTAAACATATGAGAGCAGCAGCCACCTTTTTTTTTTTTTTTTTTCCTTGCTTGAGCAGTAGAGGAAAATTTTACTTTCAAACTTCATCAAAATATCCTCTTACAAGAAATGAAAAATCATTTATAATCCACCTAAGAAAATTTAACTAATTTGTTGTCCCTCTTGTTCAGGCTAACCAGTTACAATGCTACCCAGAAGGGTTCCTAGTCCATCTTCCATGGATGGAGGTCAACGAGGAACCTTTCTGTCAGCTTGAGTCGGGTTTATTTTGTTGCCCATTTTTGATATGAGAATAATGGGAAGTCTGCAATCAAAGATTACGGAACAAGGAACAGATTTACTCATTGTAGGACTAAATAGATAATCAACTTCTGAAAAGTTTGATTAATTAAGAAGTTTTAAAAAACATACTCCTTGTATTCTGTGAATGGCAAAAATCTGATGTTAGCAGATGCAGGAACTCAGTTTTTAAAACCAGTGGAGAGAAATGGCTGGAAAAACAGGCTGACAGGGACCACATGAAGCTCAGCAAGGAGAAGCTCAGCAAGAAGCTCAAAGTTCAGCACCTGGACAAGAATAGCCCCAGGTACCTGGACATGCTGGGAGCCACTGAGATGGAAAGTAGCTTTGTAGAAAAGGATCTGGGATTCCTAGTGGATACCAAGTTGAACATGAGCCAACAATTTGCTCTTGTGGCAAAGAAGACCAATGATATCCTGGTTTGCCCTGAGGAATGTTGTCAGTAAGTCAAGAAAGGTGATCTTTCCCTTCTACTCAGCACTGGTGAGGCCACGCTTGAAGTACTGTGTCCGTTTCTGGGCTCTGCAGTACAAGAGACCTGGACATACTAGAGAAGGCTAAAGAAAGGGCCATTAAGATGGTGAATGGATGGGAGCACGTCTCCTTTGAGGAGAAGCTGAGAGGGCTGGGGCTACTGAGCTGGAGAAGAGTAAGTTCAGGGGGATCTCACCAATGCCCATAAATTTCTAAAGGGAAGATACCACAGGCCAGAGCCAGGCTCTGCCAGTGATGCCAGGACCAGAGTCCATGGGCACAAACTGGAGCACAGGAGGTTCCCTCTGAACACCAGGAGCCCTTCTGTGCTGTGCAGTGATGGAGCAATGGCACAAACTACCCAAAGGCTATGGGGTCTCCTCCTTGGTGATCTCACAGAGCCACCTGGACGTGGCCTTAGGCACCCTGCTCTGGGTGTCCCTGCTGGGCTAGGGGATGGAGCAGAGGGACCCGGTGCGCCCTGCCAACTTTAACTCTTTTGATAGTGATGAGTGGAAAATAATTAAAGTACAGCAAACTGTAGCTGTCTTCAAAATGGAGACTATGAGGAGCAAGTGTAGCCCGAATAGAGATTATTCCATTAACTGTGATTTTGGGTCACAATGGGACACAATGGTAATAGAATATACATGTGGGGAAGAAAGGGCAAGGAAACCTAGCCAAGACTACTCAACATCAGTTATACTCAGTGACTGTGTTATTGGTGTGGAATAAAAGTAAATTGGAGAAGGCAATAGCTGAACTTGTGTGTATGGTGTGAATGTCACCGAGGTTAAGGAGAATAAAAGCTTTCTCTCTTCCTTTTATTTTACTTTGTTCTTTTTAAAGAGAAATGACTCTTTTCTGCATCAGCAGGGAAAATAAATATCCTCGCCTTTTAATGAATGCAAGAAAAAATGGAAAAAATACTTTATGAAGTGAAAACATGCACATAATTAGGGACTATTCAGAGACTGAGTTAACAAAAACCTTTATAAAATATTTCTCTAAAAAATAAAAATATTAATTTTGCAAATTTCCATCACAAAGTTACTTAAGGGTAATGATGAAATAGTCAGGAAATATGAACATGTCTTAGTCAGCTAGAAGACTTACCAAACCAAGGGTACCTAATTGTTAAAAGATGAGAGCATTGGGAAATGACAGAAATGAGAACTAAAATACACCAGTAATTATTTAAAAAAGGAATATTCTTGGTAACTACCATTTTCTTTAAATCTTTTAATTCAAAATGCAACACCTGATAAGGAAAATAATCTTCAAGCATCTAGAAGATGACAGACAGGATCAATATCTAGTACTGATTTTTCAAGACTGATTGTTGCCAGACAAATCATTTTTATAGGATAGAGTAATTAGTGGATGAAGAAAATGAGGTAAATGTTATACTGAAGGTCAGAGTTTCAGATGGAAAAAGGAAATATAACCATATTGACTTCATCATACTTATTAAAACAAGATGAAGATCAGCACTTACGCTTTACAACAGTATGTCTTTGTGTCTGGTAAAGTTTTACCTGAAAAAAAAATTCTTTTTTTCTTAGCATGTCATACAATATGGAAACTGGTTAAAATGAGTAGAAACTGTGTAATTTGGAATGCAAAGATGGTTTCTAAAACCCATTTTATTTCCATTCTTTGTTCATAATCTGGAAAATATTCAGATTTTATTAATGATGGTTGGTATCTGAAAAAAAAAATACATTGAGTTAGGGAGAAAAGATGGTGAACAGTACAGATAAGATATTTTTAGGGGAAAAATAAAATAAGGATATTCAAAATGAAGAACTGTGACCGATTTGGTGCCAGTTTACAAGCACCAAGACCTAAATCCAATTTTATTATATACATGTATTTTGACATATAATCTGTATCTTCTATGCATATGTTTATATTTGAATTACGTTAATTTAATACCAGGATTTCTGTTACTTTCCTTGTATTATCTACTGAAATTACTCATTGATAGTATTATATTATTGCTAATACAAGGAGGAAAACATTTTAGCACATGGAATAAAGTGAACAATCTTTTCTAACCTGCAATAGATAAGCTTTAAATGCAGATAATTGAGCAGTGACATATGATTGGCTAGCCTCATAAGCAATGATTTTAGTGGAAGTCATCTGAATTTGGTCATCATTCATTCACTCTGTCTTGAGGATATCCATCTGCTCTCAGGACAATGAGGATTAGAGCCTGTGTCAGATGAGATTCTTGAACTGCTTGCTGCATGAGCACTCAGTCATGTCTTGGACATTTCTTCAGCCTGAAATCTGTGACTCTCTAGAGAAAAACACAAGCAGCCACCATATCATGGTCAAAGAATCATAGAATGGTTTGAATTGGAAGGGACCTTTAAGATCATCTAGTTCCAACCCTCCTGCTATAGAGGGGGACACCTCCCGCTAGACCTGGTTGCTCAAAGCCCTATCCATCATGGTGAGATGTACCCATACTGAGTAATTCAGGTTGCAAGGATCCTCCTGTCCCGCCACTTCCAAAAATCAGGACAATATAATGTTTTATGAGGTATCTCAAGATTTTAGCAATGCCTTGTGCAGGCCCATGGAGTAATCCAGGTAGAAATGGCGCAGACTATGGTACCGATACTCCAGAGCTCCCTTCATTTCTCAGGTCCATACCAGTTTAGATTTGCAGATGTTCCTGTAAGACCAGACTTTTTTTGATGCAGTGTGTTTATGCTTTGGAAGCAGCAGTAGGAGCATCACAGGAAGAAATGGTAGGCTGGAGGAGTAGCTTAGCATTCACAGTGACGGAAACACCAGCATTATCCAAATGGAAGTTTGTAGCTTGCTTGTGAGAAAATAATCAGAAATATTTGCTGTTGGGAACTGATAAGTCCTGGCTTGTGTATAGGTTATACGCAGAATTACTGTTTCTGTGTTACAGTTTTTAGTGAGAATACAGGGCAATTATGAAAGTGAAATTTACTTTTTCTGCAATGTGTGCAACATTTATTTAAAGTGAATTGTTCCAGGGAGCATCTTTGCCAAGAAACTCTTTCAGGAGATAATTTAAGGAAAATGAGCACCAAAGAATGGAAATTACAGGATTGAATTCGCTTAATTCAAATGGAAAATGTCTTCATGGTTTCTACCCAGCAGGTAATGCATATGTTTATTGCATTATAGAAATTACAGAGCTAGTTAAATTATTTCACTATTTTTGACATTCTGAAGATCTTTCCATTCCTTGTGATCTGAAATTGATACTTTTTCTGCTTATTTTACAGTGTATTTCCACAGATTTTTGCCAGCATTTTTATGAAATCACTTTACAAAATTCATGTTTACTAATAATCTCTTTCCTTCCTGAAAGTTGTGAAAATAAGGAAAGCAACAGTGTTAAAATATATTTGTTAAATACTGATGTGTGCAGTTGCCAAGGTTTCAATAGGAAGTGTTCTTATATTCCACTTATAAAACTATAGGCCATTTTTTTCAACAACATAATGGCACAAGATTTGCTAAGAGCTATCATAAATCATAGAATTATGGAAAAATTCAGGTTGGAAGAGACATCTGCAGAGCTTGTAGTCCAGCCTTCAGCTCAAAGCAGGGCTAGCTTTGATGTAAGATCAGGTTGCTCAGCACCTTGTACAACTGCATTTTTAGTACCTCTAGGGATGGAGATCCAATATCTTCTATGGGTAACCTGTGCCAGTGCTCAATCTCTCATTGTAAGACATTTTCTTTACATTTGAATGAGGCCTGGAACAGGACACTGTATTCCAGATGTAGTAGTCTCACAAGTTCTGAATAAAATAGCCACTTTCTACATCCTGCTGCCTATGCATTTGTTAATACAGCAAATATGTGCTTATCATTCATTTCTATGAAGGCATAGCATTGAGTTCACTCGGGCTCCCCGACCCTTATCTTCCGAACTGCTCCACAGCTGGTTGGCCTCCAGTGTGTGCTGGCACAGGAAGTTAGTCCTCCCCAGGTGCAGGACTTTTCATTCACCTTTGCATTCATCATTTCTTTAAGTTCCTGCTGGCCCATGGCTCTAGCTCATCTGGGTCCCCCAGGTATCATTCAGTGTATTAGTTACTCCTCCCAGTTTGGCATCAGCAAGAGACTGACTGAACACTCACTGTCAATTTTATTGATAAATTTGCCATTTGTCAATCCATGCTGGTTGTTCCCAATTGCTGTCTTTCTCTTCATATGTTCTGAAATGGCCTGCATGAAGACTTTCTCCATAGTCCTCCCAAGAACTAAGCGAGGACTGACTATCTTGTAGATCCAGGGATCTCCTTCCTCATTTGTTTCAAAAAGTATATTTTTTCTCTTACTGCAGACACAAATAGACAGTCCTTCCTGAGGACACCTCTGTGGAGACAATGATCAGAGGAACCGCATACCATACTGTTAATATTCAGTTGTGTCCTCCCCAGCCAATAAATATTCAGTTTCCTTGAGAGAAGGGTACCTTCATAGAGCACAGCTCTTCGGTGTCCCCAGACATCTCAGTTCTATCTCAGTGCATCTCAGTGTGTATGTGCAGGATGAGTTTTGAAGCTGTTTATGAGAGACTAGATATGTCTGGCACTTCAGCACAAGGCAAAGATCCTGTCCACTGGAGAAGACTGAATAGAGGAGGGACCCCCACTAGGTCTGCTGAACTGTTCTCCAGATGTGGCCTTTGGCACTGTTTCCCACAGTATTCTCCTGGGGAAATTGGCAGCCCATGGCTTGAACTTCTTTGCTGTGTTGATCAGCTTGAGATTAGGAAGGCCTTTCAAAGGGATCTGGACAGGCTAGATAACTGGGCTGAGGCCAGTGGATGAAATTCAACAAGACCAAATGCCAAGTCCTGCATTTTGGTCACAAGAACCTCAGGGAATTCTTCGGGCAGAGTGGCTGAAAGGCTGTGTGGAAGAAACGGACCTGAGAGTGTTGGTCAGCGCTCAGATAAACATGAGCCAGCAGTGTGCCCAGGTGGCCAAGAAGGCCAATGGCATCCTGGCTTGTATCAGAACCAGTGCAGCCAGCAGGAGCAGGGAAATGAAGTTTTGGGCCCCTCACTACAAGAAAAGACATTGAGGCCCTGCTGTGGGTCCAGAGAAGTGCAACAAAGCTGGCAAAGTGTCTGGAGCACAAGTTTTATGTGGATGGGCTGAGGGAATTGTGATCATTTAGTCTGGAGGAGATTCAGGGCAGACCTTATTCTTCTCTACAGCAACCTGAAGGGAGGCTGTGGCAAGCTGGAGGTCGACTTCTTCACCCATGTAACTAGTGTTAGGACAAGAGATAATGGCCTCATTATCTCTTGCACCAGGGGTGATTCACATTGGTTGACATGGTTACATGGTTTAGTGGGGAAATGGTGGTGGTAGGTGGACAGTTAAACTGAATGTTCTTGGAGGTCTTTTCCAATGTTGGTGATTCTATGATTCTATTCTATAATTCTATGAAAGCTTTAAGCCTAATCCCCATGTCAAGGAACAATCACCAATAAAGACAGAAGGAACATGAGTGATGGGGTCTGATGCCCCGCAAGAGGAGGAGATGAGCAGCTTCTTGTTACTCTGTACTCCAGGGTAACGTAGTAGACCTGCTGTGTCTATTACGTTCCCTGTGTGTAGGGAACCTGCTTTGGCAAGGGAGTTGGACTCGATGATCTCTGGAGGTCCCTTCCAACCCCTACAATTCTGTGATACTGTGCAGTTTTGTAACTGGAGTTGAAGAGGAAGTTGTAGGATTAGTCAGGTTTTGCTTGTTTCATGTGCTCATAACAAAAGAAATCATAAAATAACTACTGTTGGTTCTAGTAAAATAAGTTGTTTGTTTTCTCAGAGTCTCTAGATGACTTTAGCTAAAATCAGTGGAGAGAAGTTGGCAATCAGACTATAAAAATGTATCAGCTTTAGCCTTTTTCCATGCTGCCATATAGCCAAGCACTCTCTCACTTCTGATCTGAATGTGAAGGCTTGAAGCACCTTTCCTGTGAAGAAGAAAGGCAGAAGGAGTTGGGCTTGTTTAGTTTGCAGAAGACTCCCAGGAAAACTCATGGCAGCCTGCCAGGAATTGAATGGAGCTTACAAGAAAGAGAGGGACCGAATTTTCACACCGCCTGATAGTTACAGGGCAAGGGGGAATGGCATTAAACTAAAAGAGGGGAGATTTGGGTTAGATGTTAGGAATTTTCACTCAGAGAGCAGTAAGGCCTTGGCACACCTGCCACGAGAGGCTGTGGGTGCCCTGTCCCTGAAGGAACTCAAAGTCAGGTGGGATGGGGCTCTGGGCAGCCAGAACTGCTGGGTGGCGCTGCCCATGGCACAGGGTTGGGACTGGATAGGCTTTAAGGTCCCTTCTAACCAAGCCATTCTGTGATCTCAACAGGCTTTACATGAGAGCAAAACAGTAATGAAGGAATTGCTCAAGTAACAAACCTTTTACCTTCCCCAGTCAGAATCCCAAACAACTCCTCATTATGTTAAAGAATTGTCCAGAAATGAGGAAGACCTTCCTATCAGGGAGATTTCTCTGCCATGGATTCCATCTGGGTTCTGGAAACTCCTGTTCCCCTGAGAAAATGAAGGTGGGTGAGTGCTTGCTCCTAATACAGTGCTGATGGCAGAGCTCAGCCTAGCAGCTCCCAGGCCAGCCTGTACATAACGTGGCATTACCTCATATGTCACAGTGACATTTTGAAACTGTTGCATAATTACTTTGAACGTTGCACTGGGACTGTATGACAGCATTATGAAAACTGAAATTTGCTCCAGAAACCAGTTGGATTTTGTTCTTTTTCTTTCTTTCTTTCTTTCTTTTTTTTTTTTTCTTACATTTTCCATTTATTTTTTATTATTAATATTTTTTTTCCCTTCTAGCCTGTGGGTGCACAGCAACCCAAGGTGTTACACCAGGCAGGAAAGTCACTGAGGAGGAGAGGAAATAAGTGATGGCAGGACTACACACTTTCCCTCATTACTTAGAGCTTGCAGGAAGGGTGCGCAGCCACTTGATTTCTATTACCATGATGGGCCCCACCAAAATTGCCCAGCACGTATACTGGGATATTTTAGCACAGGGCAGCCATCTCCTGTCTACGGTGCTGTTGTAGAAGAAACAGAGCCTTACTCAAATATGTTGTGTACCTGAGATCAACTCCTACAGAGTGTGTACTCTCTGAAGATAGCAAAACATATTTCCTTTTCAGACTCTCTTCTGCCCTTTCTGAGGCAAGACTTGCTACTCTCTCTCCAAAATGGCACTTTTGGGAGCACAGAAGAGCTGGCTCTGAGGAACACGGTATGGGATTGAGGGGACACAGGACTAATCCTGCCTGGCCATCTTGAGCTTGGTTCTTACCTAGTATACTTGGTAAGTATACAGTTCTTGCACTGAAAATCAGCCCAAAACTGGGATATAATAAGGCTACTCCATGAAAGGTAAAGTCAGTTCAGTGCAATGTAGATGTCCTTGTCTTTGAAAGAGCAAGGAGAAAAAGAAGGCTTTGTTACCTTTATAACAGATATTTACATTCAGCCTTCAGACTGTGACCCCCACTATCTGATCCAGACTAAACTGCCATTAGCTTTGGGACCTCACAGGACCTTGCTTATGATGAGCATCCTTTGAAGCGTGTGAGGACCTACCAAATGGACAAGGCATTTAGAACGTTGTAGGGACAGATGTGAAAAATGGGTTTTGAGAAATGCATTTCTCACAGAGTCATAGAAAGCCCTTGAAGTATGGACTGTGCTCCACACAGAAGGCAGACCACATTAAAAAGACGTTTAAACCCCTGAAAGTCTTTTTGACTTTTGACTTCAAAGGAGATCCCTCACAGAACTGCACCCACAGTGTCTGCCTCCTGATCATATGGTCAGGCATGAGAGATGTTCAGCTGATTTCTCATTCAGCTATATAATGGAGTGTGTTACAAAACATAGCACTGGAAAATTATGCTGGGTTCTTAGTCTTCTTACGCTAAACAAATGGATCTACTGTATCTCCTAGAAGTGCAGACGGTCATGTAGAAAATAAATTTGGAAGCTAGAGGTTAGCAAGGTCAAATTTTTAAATTTTTTCCAGGGATGGGGGGGGGGAGAGGGGGGGGGAACAATTAGGTGCCCTTCTTGCTTTATCTGAGCTGAGAATATATCTAATCCTTGTGGGCCCTCTGATGACTGCATCTCAATGAGGTGGACCCTGACAAGCACCCAGCTCACTAGAAGATGCCAGAGAAGCCTGGAATAATTGGGAAACAAATGACAGCGGCTACATTAAGTGGAAATGAGAAAAATGGGGGCACTGATCCTGGATTGTGTAAATAACCAGCTAATATATTTGTTGGCTGTAATTGAAATCAGGAATTGAAATGCAAATCACGTTCTACTTTCTCAACATTAGGATTTTTCCCTGCCAAAATTAAAAAGTACAGAACAAAACTTCGGGGTGAAATGTCACAGTACATTTTCATCTTGAAGTTCTGAAATAACAGCCAAGAAAATGAGAGGCTAGGATGATAAAGCTGGCAGCTGCTTGGACATCTCTTTGACTCGAAAGAAAGCCCTGATTCTTGCTCTGTCTGGGTAGTGAGGGGATCATAGAATCATAGAATCATAGAATCACCAAGGTTGGAAAAGACCTAAAAGATCATCCAGTCCAACCGTTCACCTATTCCCAATAGCTCCCACTAAACCATGTCCCTCAACACAACATCCAGTCTTTCCTTGAACACCCCCAGGCTCGGTGACTCCACCACCTCCCTGGGCAGCCCATTCCAGTGCCTGACCACCCTTTCTGAAAAGTAATACTTCCTAATGTCCAGCCTGAATCTCCCCTGCCGTAGCTTGAAGCCATTCCCTCTGGTCCTATCACTAATGACACGAGAGAAGAGGCCGACCCCCAGCTCACTACAACCTCCCTTCAGGAAGTTATAGAGAGCAATGAGGTCTCCCCTGAGCCTCCTCTTCTCCAGGCTCAACATTCCCAGCTCCTTCAGCCTCTCCTCATACGGCCTGTGTTCCAGACCCCTCACCAGCTTTGTTGCCCTCCTTTGAACACGTTCCAGGGCCTCAATATCTTTCTTGCAGTGAGGGGCCCAAAACTGGACACAGTACTCAAGGTGCGGCCTCACCATTGCTGAATATAGGGGAACAATCACCTCTCTGCTCCTGTTTGCAATGCTGTTTCTGATGCAAGCCAGGATGCCATTGGCCTTCTTGGCCACCTGGGCACACTGTTGGCTCATGTTCAGCCGAGCATCAGTCAATACCCCCAGGTCCATTTCCTCTACGCAGTCCTCCAGCCACACCGCCCCAAGCCTGTAGCGTCGCCTGGGGTTGTTGTAGCCGAAGTGCAGGACCCGGCATTTGGCCTTCACAGAATCACAGAATCACAGAATCACCCGGGTTGGAAGGGACCTCAAGGGGATGGGGGAGGGGATGTCAGATGTACTGATATAGCAACTGCCTGGGATCTTCTGTGCCTCTCTCATCCTCATCTCCCAGCATCACTCATCTCCTTGGAGCATCCTCAGTTCCACACTTCGGCAGGAGCTTGGAGGAGCACAGCAAAAAACAGAGTAACTGGTCAAGTGTTTACTGTGCAAAGGACTTTATCTCAAGTCAGGTCTCTTAATGAGAAAGGACACAACTGGCCAACAAATGAGACGTGCCAGCCCAGATCAATGGCCAGTGTGGTGCCCTGGGGATACGGGTGTAGCTCCTTGTGCCAGGGGAAGAAAGCATTCATGTTTTTCATCTAACAACATTAATACTGTGATTTTCCATGGAAGGTGAACCACAACCAATGTACCTTTATTTACATGAATTTAATTATAGGTATCCAGAAAATTAAATATTTCAGAAATGTGAAGGGCTGATGCTCAGAATATGTCTAAATAAAATCTTTCTGACAGTTAGGAAACCCAGTTTTCATTTGTTTTGACCAAAGCCATTTGTTGAATTTGATCAACATTTGGAAAGTCACCAGCCAACCTGAAATGGCATTTATTATTTTTTTTTTTGTTTGATTTACCAAAACAAATATGCCATCTTCTTCCCAGGAGGCATTCAATTGAGGGTTCATGGTGAATTTTCCTTCCTTCCTTTCTCTTCTTTTTTAGGGAATATGAACTTCTCCAGGATGCAAATTTCTGTCTTTTGCAATCCTGCGCTGATTGGGCTTCCAAGGTGGGAGATTTCTTACCTCCTCCTTTGGATAGGAACAGCAGAGCATTTGTTTGACCCACCTTGCCCAGGGGGGAGGCTACCATCAGCACCAGTGGACATGCAGGTTCAGAGAGATGGGCAGGATCTGCATGAGCCTTGAACCGAGATTGCCAAACACATTGTCAGTAGGTGTTTTGCTTGACTTTACACTCTGTGTTTGGGCACATTTGAAAGCAGGCAAAGGTACATTTAATTATCCCTTTTTACAGTTACAATTTACACCATCCTTAAGGCATGCAAGGCAGTTGACAGAATGCATTCAGATCAGTGTCTCCAGCCCAGTGGAGATGACAATTTAATTTTGAATCACAGAATCAGAATAACACAGAATCACAGAACTGCAGGGATTGGAAGGGACCTCAAGAAATCGAGTCCAGCTCTGCTGCTAAAGAAGGTACCCTAGAACAGGTTGTGTAGGTAGGTGTGCAGATGGATCTTGAATAGAAAGAGACCCAACAACCTCTCTGGGCAGCTTGTTCCAGTGCTCCATTGCCCTTACTGTAAAGAGGTTCTTCCACAAGTTAGTTCAGAACTTCCTACATTCAAGTTTTAGGCCATTTTTCTTTGTCCGACTGTTACACACAACTGAGAATAGCCTGGCCTCATTTATTTGCCTTCCACCTCCCTTTAGATATTTATAAAAATGTATCAGATCCCCCCTCAGTCTTTTCACCAGGCTGAACAAACCCAGGTTACTCACACTTTGCTCATATGCGAGATGCTCCAGGCTCTTTTATCATCTTTGTGGCCCTCCACTAGTCTCCTTCTCTGTCTTCTCTGATCCTTGTCTTTTGTAACTGAGGAACCCAGAACTGGACACAGTATTCCAGATGTGGCCTCACCATGGCCAGCAGGATGAGTTGAAAAAAATAGGAGATGAGGTTGCCCAGAGATGCAATCCTCTTGGAGCTTCTCTAAAATTTCTATTTGCTCATATTTACCCTTTCTGGGTGATGTCACAGACTTTTTTTGCAGCTAGCATTTCCCAGAGTTGTTGGATTCAGGATGGAACAAGAGGTGAAAATATTTTCCTGGGACTCTTCCTCTTCTTTGAACTGAAATGGAACCCACCCCTGGCAAGAGATGGGCAGATGGAAGACAGTGGAAATGTTGTGTGGAAAGGGATACTGAACTGCTCTGTGGCCTCTGATGGGTTACTTCCACAAAGCAGCAATGTGGTTATCTTTAACAAGAGCTTTGTCTAGCAGAGAGAGGCTTTGCATCAGCTTCACCACTGTGGAATACTCCCATAACTTTAAATCATATCAGGAGTTGATTGTGAATTTAAATATATGCAATGCACTTCTAAGTCTTGTGCAAAGAAAGACCAGACGGGCTGGGACAAACTGATGCATGAGCAACCATGTTGTTCCTTCTCCAGTCAAAAAACTGGATTCTTTCACAAAATCTTCTGTGTGATTGTGATAATAAGATGAATATTTGACATAGCTGTAAGATAACACTCTGACATGCTAGTAAACACAAGTGAATTAGTGGTTATGAGGGAGACCCTATGACATGGTTGCTTGCAGTAAGTTGGATGCCATCTCCTAGAAAATCTCTTACAACCTGTCCTTATCGGTTTTTGGTACAGATTAATGGGGAGACTTCCAGTAGGATTTCGGTTACTGTCTGGCATAGATGCTTTTGAAAATCTTACCTTATCTCTATGTAATGACTATGTAATTCATGCAATGTGTTGAAGTTACGCTTGAAAAAGTAGGTCTGGATTGTAGTATCCTTCCCTGCATCTTTCTTTCCCATCAGGCCAAAATGGCATACCTCTATGTGTGCTGGATTACAATTTATGCTAAACATGCTCCCCAAAGGTCATAGCAGCTATCCGAGAAACAAGCAGAGCTATGCACCCTGCCCTGTGTCATGTAGATTACCAGAAGTAGCAATAAGGCCAGGGACTGTATGCAGTAAGGAAAACTAGAGAATCTTGGAAACTGTGCAGGCTTTAGACTGTAGTGTGTTACCAAGGGCTCAGATGGGAGAGTTTACCAGAAAAAGTGCAATTTAGAAATTGAAACAGATGGAATTTCAGTATCCTTTGCAAATTGGCGTATCAGACTCCTACAACAGCTTGCGGAGTCCTTGTCCCTCCCAATGCATAGCTGGTTCTTACTCCCTGAACTTGATTTGTTACCATCTGATGTTGAAGGGTCTGTTTCTTATTTTTGTTGAGTTATACCTTAAATGTGTCTTTTTTTGGCTACTTATGTTCTCATTTCTGCACAGCGGCAGCCAAGCAGGGGCCCAAGAGCTCATTCCTGGCCCTCAGATTTATTCCCATCGCTTTGATGGGTTGAATCTGGTGCTGCCTGTATTGCAGAGCACCTGGATGGGGCGATCACAGGCATTCACTGGCACTGTGATCTCAGCTGTGGAAACAATTTTGCTGGCAGCAGAAGCTCAGTTTCGATGGGGAGGGGCCCATATTTCTTGTTTGAAGTGTGTGAAGCCTCATCACAGCTCTGTTATCAGACCCACTGGAATTTTTTCTTTTCTCTCTTCTTGGTCCACCTTTTCTCACTCCTCTAAATCTTACTTTATTTCTGCTTCTTCCTAAAGTCCCTAATGTTACTTTTCTGGCTCTTTTTGCTGTAATTTCTCCCTTCATTTTTTCTTCACCCATTAGTTCTTCCTTCACAGTGCTTCTCCACTGCCTCCTCCATTTTCTCTGCCTCTGTTATTCACTTTGCAGGTGCCTCCCATTCTTCTCCCCACGTCCTCACTTTTATTTATTCTCCAGAAGCTCTCTGAATTGCTGCATCTATGGGGTATACGCTGGAAATATAGCCCTGAATGACTTATAGGTGCTGTAAGCTGCAGGTCTGCTGCTGATGTTAATTTTTTTTTTGACAAGTGACACAGGTGACACAAGTGACACAGGGGACCCATGGAGACAAGCAGCATGTAGCTGGGCTGTAGAAGACAGCTTATGCCACAAAAGACATCACTTGCTCCGTGGACCAAAAGAGATTACAGCCGCATTCTGACACATAAACTATTGAGATTTACTGAAAATAAGGATTGGTTTGCTGGGCTGTTTAGAGACATTAAGATGCAGATACATATTTTCTCCCCAGTCTGATGTAATTTTGCACATTAACTGCCAAATTCCTTTCAGCCTTTTGATTTTACTGGTTTATAAGAATGACACTTGTGTAGAAACTGTGGAGAACTTTGCTCAGGGTGACCAGTGAAGACTGTCAGCTTCTCTCAATGGTCTTATGGGGGGCCTGAAAGCTCAGCTGTTGCATTGCCTACTACACTTAGCACAATTTAAGAGGAGAAGAAAAAATAGGGAGAGAAAGAACAATGGCACTTCATAGACGATACTCCTCAGGTTGTATCTGACTCTGGCTAAATGACCTGGACTGAAAAATGTTTCCTTGAGGCTCAGTCCAGCTGACACCTGCAGCATGATCCTCATATTTTGTGATAGTTGAGAGTGGTATTCATGAAACACCATGTCAACTTCGTTAGCATATTATTATTGAATAATTCTATGAAGGAAGCGTGAATATCATTATTCACTTTCTCTACCTTCTAGTAACTCTGATTTACTTTAGATTTTACATCATTTCCCAGATATCAGAGTTTGATGTACCACAGGTGTTTTTCTATCAGCATACTGTTGTATTGCTTTTTGCTCCTTGGAGAACAGTTGGTGTTTTGCCAATGTCTGAATGGACCTGCTAACTCTGAGAGCAATGAAATGGTTAATTTGATAATATTTAACTTGCCAAACCATTCATATGCAGAGGTAACATGCTCAGGAGTTGAACAAGGCAGTGCGATCTCCCTTAGCTATCATTTCAGGATGCCTGCAGAATCAGGAAGACTGTGTATCAGCTTACACTCAGCTTGGTAATCTTGCATGGGGCCTGTTTGTGTCTCTTGTGCTGAAGGCTGAATGTAAAATGAACATTGTTAGCCAAGAAAGCAAATAAAGGGAACTATTTCCCAAGGCATTTTACTCTGTTTATTTAACGCCTCTGAACAAACCCCTTTCCACATCCTCTGAACCTACTGGCAACTTCAGATAGCTCCATTTCCTGCTGGGTGAGTTTTTTCTAAAATGTTTATTCAGCTCCAGGAAATGATGATTTCCTGAATATTCTGAAACTTCATATTTTTGTTGTATCCCTGTTTATTTAATAGTCTTACTTATTGTGCGAGTGTGCAAAGCACAACAACACCTCTTACCATGTAACTGTGGAAAGAGTGGAACTTGATGTAGTACATAAAAAACCAGTTTAAGTGAAACTAGATCTGTTTTTGCTAATTTATACACTAGTGTATTTCCATTAGCATGAGTAGTTACTCCTTATTTACACTGACCTTAATGAGTTCAGAAGTAGGCTTTTAAATTTCTCCTTCTCTTTAAGAAAAAATGTCTAAAAATTCAAGCTAGTGAAGGAGAATTAATTAACCCAAAGCTCAACGTTTTATAATTCACAGCTTATATTAATGTCTGCTAGTTTTCTTTATGCAGGAAACCAATGGAAAGCACCAAATGTTTTCCTCACCCTACACTGGGACTAAAAATGAGAAATTCTTATTTTGTGAGGTCAAAGCTAACCTGCAGCCAGCACCCTATCCCAACATAGATTTCACTAAAGAGATTGAAACCTGTACACAGTCATAATGAAAAGGCCATAAGGCTTTATGTGAACCAGGAGTGACTATGCTGAAATGAGAAGTGCTTCACTAAGGTAAATCAAGTGGGATTGGTCCCAGAAGAAATTCAGGAATTACATAGCTTTGCCGTTAACCTTGAACTGAGCCAAGTGTGTGTCCCATGCTTTCACCTTCTTCATTCTTGTCTACTTTTTGTTAACCTGCATCTGCTGGCATTGTCAGCTATGATTTATTTATTTTTTTTTTTTTGCTTTTTATAGGCTGAAGAAGTAAATTATGTTTCTTCTGAGCTTGGAGAGACAATATGGCGTGCTGCATTACCATGCCATAAATGAGATCTTAGAGCAACTTAGTAAAACTCACTCCACCCTTACCTGGAAGTTCCACTCTCACAGAAACCACATCCTTTCATTACCACCCACATCTCCATTTGGAAAGGACTTTGAAGGAGTAAAAGACTGAAGACTAGATCTTTCTTTTATTAAGCATCCTTTTGTCTGTTTTGCTCCAGAAACCTTGCTCTTCCTCTCCTATGAGTCACTTGTTGTTACTCTTACAATGTCTGTAGTAGGAAGGCTGGGTGCTTTCCCGCAATTTAAAATGTTCTTTTTAGAGTTCCCCTTCCCTTCCCTTCCCTTCCCTTCCCTTCCCTTCCCTTCCCTTCCCTTCCCTTCCCTTCCCTTCCCTTCCCTTCCCTTCCCTTCTTTTTCTGTTTTTCTTCTCTTCCCTTCTTCTTTCTCTCTCCTCTCCCTCTCCCCTCACCTCTCCTTCCTTCTTTCCTTCCATGTCCATTCTTTGCCTTCTGTTATGCATTTCATATTCATCCACTATTTTAACCCAATTCAAATGGAGCTGTACTGCATAATGGACTACTGCCAAGAAGTCACTGTCAGTGACAAGGTTCAAACCCTCATAGGTACTGGAAGAAGCCTGCTTTTGGTCCACTCCACATGAAGCAACACAATACCTGTACATTTCTATTTGTGATGAATATTCTTTCTTTTGATGCTAAATATTTGATGTCCACCTTCTGAGCTGAGTAATCTTTAAGGATGCCATTCTTGCCATGTTATCTCCTTCCTGAGTTCCTGTTGTGTAACTTTCCCACCAGGCAGGTAAATTCTTTAGGTCTTTCACTGTAATTGATTCTGAGCAGGCCTGAACTACTTTTTGAGTTGTTTTTGTTTGTTTTATAAATATATTTATTTATGTTTGTTAGTTTTTTGGTGGGACCATATTGTCTGCTCTCACTGGTAACACTGGGAAAGTCTGGGCTCCTCTCCAGCTGTCCTCAGGTAACATCAGCCAGCAGAAGATGTATGGTGATGGATGTCCTGTTGTCATGTCCAAGTCTTCACTTAATGCAGATCAGTGGGTTTTGCCTCATTTGGAAAGTTTCAAAGCAGAAGAAAAAAGGGGAGAAGGGCTCCAGAAGAGACAGAATAAGAAAAGGAGCAGGTAAAGCATTTCCAGTGGGGCCACAGCATAACCAGAGCCAGCTCAGCCAGCGTTCAGTGTAACATAGCTTCAGACAACTTACATTAATCCCTCTCTGATGGAATCATCACATGCATGAGGAAGACAAAAAACAAAACAGAAACTCAGACAAATGCATAAAGTAGTTTACACTACAACTCTTATAAGTCCCATAAGTGGCGCTGATAGAATTTCATAGTGTTTTTGCTTCTGACTCTATCTTTCCTTTTCTTATCCATCATTCTTCCATCAATCTTCTCTTTTTTTTCTCTGTAACTTCAACCTTTGATTAATGCATCTGACTCCCTTGTGTAACCTGCTTTTTGCCTCAACAGCAAAGGCAAAAACCCTACCCTAATTCCTGTCTACCATAGTCAGATGGAGCGACACCAGTTTTGTCTTTTCAAGATCCCTTTTCCTCCCACCTTTTCTGCTCTGCTGGAGCTCTGATAATAGCTCATCTGCCCCAAGAGCCTCTTCCCCGGCTTTAGCAGAAGGTTGAACCCTCGTGAGAGATTTGTTGTGTGTTAACTCTCTGCATGACCCTTAAGTTGTCAGAGGAGGTAGGGGACCCATGGAGAGTATTTTTTACCTCCTCCAGAAGTTTTGGCTACTTGGTTTCTATTATCACTTCAGTTGAGGCTGCTGGGAGACATTTGCAGCCCCATATTTAATCCTGAAATTTCATGAGAAAAGTCTACCCCAGGCTACTACTGCATATGTAAAGTAAGCTGGTAGGTGCTAGAAAAGCAAGAGAATCACAAATAAATAGGTTTAAATTAACTCCAGGTCCTTCACTAATGCATGATGACATTTACAGCTGCCTTGGCTTACCCTGCCATCTTCTGGTGATACCTACTGCAAGATCAAAAGTTAGAGGTGAAATGAGATGAAATATTTTATTACTAAGAACACAAGGGTTGGCTCCCGTCCAACAGAACAGTTTCCTTAAATAACCATTTTTAATATACGGCACCATATAATATTCCTGCAATAAATGTTGGGATTTCAGATTTTGATTTAACTTCTTTCAATAGTGTATTTATTTTACTGAATGATACTTTGGTAGGCTGAAGAAATGTTTCTGGCCTGACATTATCTGCCATGGCACAGGCAGATTAAAAAATGTACCACTAATTTTTCATTCATTATAGAGCAACCAAGGCTACTGAGGCAGCAAGAGTAGTCAACTGCCCAAATATACAAGACTGTGACTACTTGGTCTCCAAGTGTTCAGATGCTTAGTTGCAAACTGCTTCTCAGCTATCCAAAACCAGACTATTTGACTCCTTCCACAACAAAACCACCAATCCACGCTCCAATTCTCTCGCTGTGTCTCCCAGCCTAATAACTTCAATGATTTTCATTTTGTTGGTTTTCCTGCTTCTTTCCATTTCTGTTTGCAGCTTATCCAGACTTAGGCTGTTTGTCTAATTGCTTTTGCTCATTGACTGACCCCCAGTACTTCTTTACAAAGGCCTCAGCACTGGCCATACCTTAAGGCAGGAAGTGAGTTTGAATTTTTCCTTCTGACATTTAAAATAGTGCTGGTTTGGAAAGTTGTTCCCAACCCCCCCACCCCAGAGGAAAATTTGGACTTTTTATCGGAAAACCAAAAAATATTCAGTGTTTGGCAACAAAGGGATTAGTCATGTCTCAAACCTACAGGCCATTCTTTAATGCTCATCAAAAATATTCACTTCTTTTTTTTTTTGTCTGAAAATAGTCAGTTGCCATAAACAGAGGGTTGGGGTTTTTTTGGTGTTTCCACAAAATGTTGAAAATTTTCATGGAAAGCAGCTGTTGTGGGTTAAAAAAAAATTAGCCAGAGTAATCATATAAAAGTACTAATTTTACCATTTAGTAGAGAAGTTTTGATGGAAAATTTTGACCAGTCCTGTTTTAAGACCTTTTATGGTGCTGCGTTATGAAAGGCTTAGATTTAGACACTCTATCTGGCTTCTTCAACTATTCCTGTTTGCACTTCATTTTGTCGGCATTTTTGTTATCCTCAGGTCTGTAATCCCCTCTCTTTTGATATTTACAGTATTTATTCTCTTTTGCTTTATCTGAAATGTTTGTTTCTTGTTTCATTTAATGGTTTGCACATCTTGGCTGTGGGTTCTTGTTGATCTGCCTGACTTCTTCGCAGCTACCCAACTCTGCTTTGTAAGGTTACTCTCAAGGGCTGCTCTTGTGGCATGGCACAAGGTCTTTTAGGGCACTTTATACTACAAACCTTCATGTCTCCTTTGATATGCCCCAGTGGCACAAGGCTTTTTGGTGCCCTTGAAGCATCTTTATCCAGGGACTCCATAGCAGCTGTTGTTACTAGTCACCAGTTGTAGAAGCTGCTCCTTGGTATTGCTGCATTATTGCCCATCGTAATGGGTGCTGTTGCTGCTGTCCCAGCTGCCAGCTTGCTTGCATTGGCTGCTCAGCCTGGGACTGCACCCTGGGAGGCACCATGTTTCCCCAGGGCTCCCAGTACCATAGCAGCACTAATTAGGGTCCTAATTAGAACAAATTGCACCAAATGATGATGGCTTCTGGTATATCATGACAGAAAGTACCTGGGAGATGCAGGACCACAATTGTTTTTGGAACTTGGGCTTCATAAAGATACACTTATGAACTGGAGACGCTTTTGGATTCCTTCACAAGCAGCCTGTAACAGTGGTGCTTGTCAAGCATGTGCAGAGTTGTGCCTGTGTCAGAACTGCATGAAACTGAATGTTTTTTTCTTCAATGCATTAAAAGTCTCTGGAGAAATGGCAAGTTAATTTGGCTGATTGTTTTTTTTCCTCTCCCCAAAAGTATGTTTATCAGAACCAGGACTAATTAGCTCTCCAGACAGTAGATCTAGGCAAATGTATCAGCTTTTATTTTCCTTCCTCTAACTCCTATCCAATCTCATTCTGTTGCACCTTCAAGCAATGAGCACGTTAGGATGCCTGCTGTTGTTCTCTGGAGCTCAGGAGCTGGGAATGGTTCGCTGTGATTTTCAAGGACATGGTGGACAAAGCTGATCCCCACAGGCTGCTCTAATGGCATGTCTGAGTCTCTACCACCTGTCAGCTGCTGTAGTTTGAATTCTAGATCAGAAACCAATGTAAAACATGATCAATTCTTGTTGCTTATAACTCATCCACTCTTCTGATACAATGAGGAACCAGGGAAGGTTTAGCTTGGATATTATGAAAGATTTCTTTTTAGAAGGAATGGTGATGCATTGGCACAGACTGCCCAGGGAAGTGGTGGAGTCACCATTCCTGGTGACTGTTCAAGAACAGTGTGGATGTGGCACTGAGGGACATCCCCACCATCCCCCCCACTATCCCCATGGCATGATGGGGAGGGGGTGATGGTTGAAATAGGTGATCTTAGTGGTCTTTTCCAATCATTATGGTTCTATGATTTTATAGTTCTACAGTTCTAGGGAACTGTATGAACTTCTAGTTCATTTTTCTCCCTTGTTAGATAAAGCCATGAGTCCTCCATTGCAGGCAGGGCAATACATCTCTGTGCAACATTGGTTCAGATAAAAAGGAGAGTTTCGTGCATGGAACTGGACAAGTAGAGGTTGTGTGGACTCTGTCTTTGTCTCCAATCTTGCCAGCATTCTGCACAGAGTCTCAATTCTGAAACATTCTGCAGGCAGTGCTCATAGTTGAGCCAGGTCCCATTGTGCCCCCTGGAGCACCCATTGCTACAGGACACTGTGAATTTTGTGTTGAATTTTTTGATGGTAATATCTGAAATACCAGATGGCGGGAGGTTTCTGATAACTGAGTACAGGTTCTTAGGCAGTGCCTGTATTGGAGAAAAGATATTTTTGGCATCTCTTCCTAAACATTCTTATTAAAACAGACAGAGAGGCAGAGTGACGCTGGTACGAGTCCAAAGTACCTGCCGGGACTGACTGAATGATGCTAGATACACAGCAGGGCCATGAGATCAGACCCTGATCCGCAGTGACTGCTGTGGTCTGCAGTGGGGGTGCATCATCCCTGAATGCAAACAGTGGGAACTGCGGATACACAGTCTGGCCATGATTATCAGCATGATTTATGGGAGATGCAAATGATGGTTGAATGTCTACAATGAAAATAACGCAAAACCTCCTGATTTTGTCTTGTCTTGGGGACCGATGGCACGTCACAGGTAGCGAGATGCAGCCAGGCTTGGTTGGAAGCTTGGGCTGTCCTGCACATGGCAGGGGGAGCTGGCTGCCTTCCAAGGGCACAGCAGTCATTGACACCAGTTCATGCTGCAGCACTGCAAAGCCAAGCCTCATTTAGAAAGGTTCAATTCCTTATTCTTCTCTCTGATGGAGAGACGATACAGTCATCTCTACATCAAATATTCTCATCAGATTGTATTTCTGAGACAATTCAATTTCATCATGCCAGAGACGATTCCCTTGCATGAGTAACCAAATAGCTGTCCTACAAAAAAGTGCAAGAAATCAAAGCTTGTGGAGGTTGTGCAAAAATGCCAAGAGTCAGCATAGCCAAATGGCACTTACAGAGATTTTCTTTGCAGAAAATGCAAAGAAGCACCCAAAAAGCAAGCTGACCGTGGCTGAAAGCAATGGCCAGGGAAGCAATGCACCCTTAGCATGGGAGGTACTGGTGTGGTGGAGTATGAGCAGATGACAGCAAGCAGGTTGACATTACTGTGTATGGACTGGAAATAGTTTTTAATGTAACTTTGGTAATGGAGCTTTAAAATCAGATTTTGCTACACTGACATTTTTCAGTGTTTCCTTCACTGAGCTTCTGGTGAATTGAAATGAAAATAAACCTGCAAAGAGATTAATTGGAAGAAAGGGAGGTGCTTGTGAGAAACACTTGTTTTAAATCATGGCTTGTGTTCTGGGACAATCTTCCAGCAACTCTGCTTTCTGGCTGTGGATTTCTCCATCCTATCCAATACAGGATTTCCTAATAAATCCCAGGTTTCAAGGTGAAAAGATGTTCTGTGCTTTAGGTATGCTTGTTTTAAGGGAAAGATGTAGGTGATACACCCAATTCCCACATCTGGCTTCTGCCATGCCATCCTATCTGCCTTGAGAAGTAATTAGCAGGAAAATAAGTATACCAGTAAAAATAAATACATATCTATCTATATATATATATATAGCCACAACAGTGAGTGCTTAGCACTTGACCCTGGCTTTAACATTTTTGGGGGGCTAATAAGAGGGTATTCAGAGCTCTCATTTGTGGTCTGGGGCTGTGGCAGGCACATACCACACTCCTTATGACTGTTTGAAGGTTGGAAAACCATTAGTAAACCCAGAAGGTCAAAGGCTTGGCTTTAAAAAGTAAATGAAGAGGGGAAAAATGAAGTTTCTGTGGAGTCCAGGCACTCCAAGTAGGAACAGCGAAGGCTCCATGAGGACTAGACACTGTACTGCCCATGAATGGGAAAGGCATTGCTCCTTTGTTGGATTAATGCAAACAGGAGGTAGGGTGGGAGGTGGATTCAGCATGTTTTCTGACAAGGGTGAGATGGTTATTCATGGAACCAGGAATTAAAGAGCAAATCAAGAGTTTAGGTGAAAAATGCTTTGATGACCAATAGGGCTGCATCTGAGGACAGTTCTGCTATGAGGCCTCAAAACCAAAATATTAAGCTATCAGACAATCCCAGAAAAACTGGGTAATAATTCTCACTTTACAGTTCCTTTTCCCCTTTCCAAATAAATTATTACAAAATTTTCATTCAGTAGATCATTAAGTGAGAAAAAATGTTCAAAATGGTGTTTAAAAGTCCAGATAAATCTGGTAGGACATTACCCCTCTGAAGTATGCAAGATATTCCTTGGCATGATGCTTGTTACTGAGCGTATCCATATACTGTGGTTTATCTGGGAAAGAGGAGGGGGAGATTAACAAGACCAGCAGAAATGATGAACAAAACGTCTGTGATGAAGAGCACTTCAGTTTTGTGAAAACAATAAATATTGAAACTTGATCCCTGGGGAGGACAAAAGTGTTATGACTATAGGCAGGATTTCTGCTACAGGGATTGCAATGGGCTCTTTCCATGGGAATGGGAAATAGGATTTTCGTGGGACCCATGGGACTCCTGCAGCTATGGCTTCAGGAGGCTAGATCCTATCCAAGGATCCCACAGTTGAACATCATACAACACGAAGGTACCACATCTCTCTCACCCTGGATATGAAACTTTGGCAAACTACTGAGCAGGTTTGTTTCAAATACACACTCAACTTTTGCCATAGTTTCTTGAGATTTCTGAGTGACTCTTGTTTAGTAGAGCAACAGAGCCTTTGAACATCCTTACTTGAATGTATTTAATTTGAATGACGTAGACCTTAGAAGATAATTTGGAGAAACCAGTATATAACCCTGAATACAGATGGTTGGACACCAGAGCCTTTGAGACTCAAAGGAGCGCAACAAAGCCAACAAGTGCTCATGGAAAAGGGGCAGAGAAGCCATGGGGTTTAGGACAGGGTTCTCTACCCCCACTACGGCAAAGCTTCCCACTCCACTTTGGACACCTGGTTGAAAACACCCATAGCTCTAGAAGTGAAGACTTCACCAACCGCTGTACTAGTTGTGCATCTGCCACCTTTGGTCTCAGTGATGCAGACATCAACAGCCTTAGTCCAAATCTATCCCCATTGCCAAGGTGTTTAACTACGGACATGAATATTTGTGTTATAAAATCCACTATGGCACTGGTTGAAGAGATTGATTGAGACTCCCTAATGAGAACAGATGAGTGTCTTTTTCCTTTTTTGAGGGGAGGAATAAATAAGTGTGCCAAAGTATGGCACTCTAGGGGAACAGAAGCTGTAAAAAGTAAAGTAAAAGTGGAGGAGAAATTTTTGGAAAAAAACATACTTGTGCCATGGACATTTTCAAAACAAGATTTCGTACTGAACTGGAACATGAGAAAAAGGATTTTGTTTCCAAAACTAAAATAAAAATGTTAACAGTTTTGGTTGACTGGAAAGGAAATGCATCAATTCAGCTAATGCCACTATTTTTCCCCAGCTAAACCACAATTTCTCAGCTCTGCCTGTGGTTGAGTGGTGCTTAAGAGACAGAGAGCTTGGAGGAGACCAGTGATGGTCCAGCAAGGATATGTTTGCCTGATGTTATTAAGGGCTCAGATGATATGTTCAGAGCTGACCCCAACTCAGCTATCTCCAGCTGCCTTTACCAATCAAGGTAAAAATTGTCACATGTCTTGAGAATGGTTTCAGCTACATCTGTTGTCTGGTCTATAGAGGCACTGATGGAGAAATCTCTCTTCTCTGGGGTCATCCTCAGCCTGCCACCTTGATGATACTTTCCTCCTGTCAGTGAGGAGTCCTGGAATACTGCAGGAAAAAAACATCTGGGATGTCCCTCTTGGGACAGAGCTGGTTTGTTCTTTCTTCTGTAGAAGTGGAAGCTCATGGAGACCTTATCTCTCTCTGAAACTACCTAGAGGGAGGTTGTAGTGAGCTGGGATCAGCCTCTTTTCTCATATAACTAGTTATAGGACTAGAGGGAATGGCCTCAAGTTGCACCAGGGGGAGATTCAAGTTGGATGTTATGAAATACTACTTCTCTGAAAGAGTGGTCAGGCACTGGAATGGGCTGCCCAGGGAGGTGGTGGAGTCACCAGCACTGGAGGTGTTCAAGGAATGTTTGCACGTGTTGAGGGACATGTTTAGTGAGAACTATTGGCGATGGGTGGATAGTTGGACTGGATGATCTTGTAGGTCTTTTCCAACCTTTGTGATTCTGTGATTCTCCTGCCCTGCAATCATTCATTCATTCCCTAATGGCTTGATAGCTAACAGAGTGGGCTGGTTGAGGGCTGCTGTACCACTCCCTGGAGAAGGGAGGAAAGACTTTGGTGCCTCAGTGTACCTGTGTCGTATTAAGGCAATAAACTGGAAGCCGTGAGTAAAAAGGAAGGCTGTGATTTTACAGGAGGAATGACTGATAGGAAATACAGGAAGCATTATGCTGGCTCAGATTAAAGCTGTGTATAGCCTAGCTCTTTTAGGGTAGACAGTGCAAGTGTGAATGCTGCTTCCCCAGACACTCTTTCAGCATCCAAACATTTGCAACTCCTGTGGTAGAAGTGGGTGTTGTACACTGAGCCACCTACCATGCTTTTTTATTTCATGAACTTGTTCAGTTTCCTCCTGAGCCCGTGTACACACGGCGCCCACAGTTTAAGTGCAAAATTAAAGTGCAAAATGTAGTTTTTCTACAAAAATACTTTTTTTCCTGGTTCTCATCCAAACACCAACTGCGAGCTCCATGCTGTGCCTCTGAATTCTGCCTCTTCAAGAGGGAGTGGATGGGCATTTCCTGCTCCATGCTACTATAATTACTTGATTTTTGACTGAATCATACCCTTTACTCCTCTCCTAGGTCTTTTGTTTTTCCAGGATGAAGTTTTCTAGGACATTCAGCTGTTCCTTGTGTGCAAACCACTCTGTACCTTTGACCCTTCTTGTTGTTTTTCTCTGAGTCTCCTCCAATTTCCACAATATCTTTTTAAAGATGTGGGGGTGGAAGAGCAGCCAGAACTGTACAAAGTGTTTGTGATGCAAGCCCATCATGGCTTCATACAGTGGAAAATGCTGCTGAGTTAGCTTTTGGCTCTGCCACACCACTCTGAGAACCACTGCAGCCAGAGAAGGATGAGGAGCTGTGGTGGGACTGGACTTTCTGGGAAAGGGCAAAGTGGTCCCAACAGAGTGGAGCCCTGTGAAAAGAAAGCCCCTTTAACTTGTGGGCAGAGCCATGGCAGATATGTCCTGTAGGAGAAAAGGAAAGGGAGGACAGCCATCAGGCCTCTATTCCTTCAAAGA
>NW_024885532.1:24192071-24194692 GCF_019232065.1 Centrocercus urophasianus
AGGGAAGGGAAGGGAAGGGAAGGGAAGGGAAGGGAAGGGAAGGGAAAGGAAGGGAAGGGTTTTTTTTTTTTGAGGTATCTCTGCATTTTAATTTCTCTGATATCTTCAAAAAAAAAAATCAAACTGCATTTTAATTTAATTTATCCCCACTCATCCCCATCCTCCATGTAAAACATATGCTGAGGAGCTAAAAATCTGTTATTCAATGAAAGCAACATCTTGATAGTTACCTATGCAAAAATGCATAGACTAACTCATTCTAAAATAAGCAAGGCTTTTGAAGATTGGACACTAAATATTTTCCCTGAAGTTCAGAGGCCTCAGAACTCCAGGTCTCAGCTTCTGCTGATCCAGCTGTGTCATCTCTGACTTCAGTAAAGCCACACTAATACACTCCCTGTTCCTTTGCGCTGTTTTTGATTCATAGGTATACTGTTTGCCAAAGGCTTTAGCTCTGTGTTTGTGGCTCAGTTTATCAAAAGCAGAGCCAATGCAGGCAGTTGTAAGGGTGAGGCCACATGCTAAAATTTCAGAGCTTACAATTTCTGTTTCAGATTAAAAAGAGATTCACTCCTGCGTTTCTGTGTTTTGTTTTACAGATGGCAGGTAGCTCTTACTTTAAAATGTTTTTATATCTTCTCTTTAACTGCTCGGAATAAGATAGCCTACATGAAGGAGAAGTGGGAAGAGTTAATTCAAGTAGAAGAAGTTTTGAATGTAGCTGTGTGAAAAATGGACTACAAAGTGCTTTATACATTTATCTTTGTTTCAACAAAGCCTATTTCTCTTTCATACTTCAAGTACATGAAAGAGGGTAGTCAACCTGAAACGGTTTATTTAATCCAAAATAGAACATCTTGGTTTTGGCCTGCTTAATCCTAATAAAAGAAATAAATATGAAGAGTCAGTGTCTAACTGAAAACATTTTCTAAACACCAATTTGAGAATGTTTCAGTTAGAGATAATACATCTAGGCTGTAAAATAAATAAACAAATCAATCAATCAATCAATTAAAAAAAAAAACAACCTGCTATTCCTGGCCCCCAAAAAATCTTGTTTAAAAATAAGAAAAATCTGTTGCAGGGTGAGAGCAGAGAGAAGTCCACTCTCTGGTGCTTGCAGTTAAGTGATGATCAGATATACAGAGCAGGACTCTTCCTCATGTGGAAGATCCAGAGGCACACATAGTAAGACAGATCACCAGGCCATAACAGCTGCAGATAAGGCAAATTTGATGTTCTTGAGGAGCTGGGGCCTTTCAACCCATTGTTGGTGATCCCTGATGTTTGAATTGACCAAGATAAGGCCCTCCAGGAGAGGTTAGTCTTTGTGGTAATCATGGTGTTGAAGATGCCACTATAGAGCCTTGGGTCCTGAAACTCTGTCACTTTGGTGGCTCTCCCACCTGGTGTACAACTCCTGTCTGGGACTATCTGTTGGGGTTGGCTGCTCAGTGTCCTAGCAGCACAGCACCGTGCTGGCTGGGCAGGCTCTGCTGCCATGAGAAGCAGTGTTGGCCAGTGCAGGCACCGAGGCTTTGACACTGAGCTGCCTTGGACAATTATTTGCAGCCTGGAAGCCAGAAGAAATCTTGATTGAATCTAGCTCATAAAGAGTAACTTACTGAAAACTCCTTGAGTTACTTGCACACATTTTTCTAATAAATGAGCCATGCAAGCACTTAACCCTATTATTGCTTCTTAAGAGGAACATATTAATAGTTTACTTTTAGTAGCATGCTTATTGAAAGGTTATCTGTGGCACATTAAAGTTCATTAAGATCAAATAGATAATCAAAGGATTACACAAATGGCAGGTGAGAATGGGAATAACGCTTCAGTACATTTTCTGATTATGCATTTGGAATGCGTGAATGAGTATTTTCCTGAAAAAGAGTCTCAAGGAGACTATGGGTGTCCCTGGATTTGCAGGCAGGTTTCTGTCAGGAATGAAATGGGTTTTCTGGCACACTGGCTGCTGCCATAGGTCTGCTGGGCACCTCTGGCCCTGCAGTCCAAACTGCAGGGAATAGACTGATAAAGTGTTCTGGAGAAAATCAGCTCCAGATCTTTTTTATTCATTTCCTTTTGTAATATAACCTGTGCTAGTCTTTTCTCTCTAGCTCAGAGCAACTTTCTTTTTAATATCAGAATTCGCATGCAACATGGAAAATCCCTGTTCTCCAGTTGTTTCCATGACAGATGTAGTAATACAAAACCATACCCTAAGTTTCTTACTGACCAGAGACTCTAAGCATGTTTTTCTGCTCTGCTTTCCCCCGTCTATTACAATCTTCCATCTTTTACAACTTCTTTCCCTATTTTCTTCCCCAATATCTTCCTCATTGGCTGCCTGTGTGTTGCATATTTTCCCCACCTGTTTCAGGAGAGATGCTCTGCCTGCAATAGGCAAGCAGAGCAGGAAGAAAGAGCATTGCCTAAATCCCAGTCTTGCTTGTGGCCATTGTAGGAGGGTTTCCACAGTAGCAGGGCAGGGGAAGACAGGAAAGCAGCTGTTGTTAAGGATCCCAGAAGAAAGAAAGAAAGAGAGAAAGAGAGAGAGAGAAAGAGAGAGAGAGAAAGAGAGAGAGAGAGAAGGAAAGAAGGAAAGAAGGAAAGAA
>NW_024885532.1:24194792-24237625 GCF_019232065.1 Centrocercus urophasianus
AAACAAGAAAGAAAGAAAGAAAGAAAGAAAGAAAGAAAGAAAGAAAGAAAGAAAGAAAGAAAGAAAGAAAGAAAGAAAGAAGGAAATAAGAAAGAAAGGAAGAAAGAAAGAAGAAAGAAAGGAAGAAAGGAAGGAAGGAAGGAAGGAAGGAAGAAAAAGAAGAGCTTGTTCTGGCTTTTGAGGTATGCTATACAGTGTGGGAGCAGCAAACCCCTGGCGCAGCGGTCGCAGAAAGCAGAGCCGATTGCTGAGTCAGGCCCTTGATGAGCTGGCAGCGTTGCATCGGCCGTCTGGTATTCATTGTCGGTATTCATTGTCGGCAACTTGCAGTCTCAACTTCCTACATCATCTTGTAATCCTCTGAAAGATGTGTTTCTCTGACTCAGAACTGAGCGTGCTTTTGCTGCCTGGCTGGTGAATGTGCACCTTTACATGGAGCCATGAAGTGGTCGCTACTGGATGATGTCTGTCTTGCACTTAAACTGTCTGTCACGGAACATCCTCTTAATGTCTCCATCATAGACATGTCCAAGTAGTTGGAGAACCTTTGTTGCAACCTAAACTGTACTCCCATTCTTCTCTCCCATTGCTCTATACATTATATTCAGTGTGGCATAGAAGAGTGACATTTTTCTGCCATACTATCCCCACCACTCTTGTCTTCTCTAGACTTCATAGCATGAGCCCTTTGGTCTTCCCTCTGGAAGAAGTTTGCCTTGGCCTCCTTGTTTTCCTTTTGGATCCCTTGTGTCATTCAAGATCCATTGTGCCAAAAGACACTCTTTTTTCTTTGACAAGGAATTATTTTCAGAGAGATTTCTTTACAGATGGTCAAACGATCCCTTATACTGTAGGCCAGACCAAGATTTCTTGTTACAAAAATTTTTTATTTTTCCACATATTCTTGGCATTATCTATAAATTTGGGTGCCAGCTGCACATACAACAATTAATTAATGGTATTGGCATTAACAAGAATGAAAAAATAGGATGACAAGGAGATCTCTAGGAAGAAAGAAAATTTCTAAATTGATTGAACACCATTTTCTCTTTTCCTTTTCCTTTTCCTTTTCGTTTTCATTCATTTCTTTTCTTATGGTTCAACATTCTTCTCAACAGTGACTTACTGCCACTCTGATCTTTGCAGTCAAATATCTCAAATAGAGAAGAGAAAAAAAAGTTCATTTAAATACTGTACAGATAAGTGAAAGACATCACCTCCTCCACTCTTGGGATGTATTTTTTAATCAAGCACTGCTACTCTACTCTTCACTGGTCCTATTTCGACCATACACTAAGTAGAAATAATGCCATTCAGGCTCACAGCATTGCAAAACAGTGGAAATACTCCGCAAACATTAGCTACAAAAATTACAATGGGGGCATTTTCATTGCTAACTGAACAATCACCTTATGCAAAGGCAGTGTAAAATTACATCAAGTGTAAAGTATATTTAGTAAAAGCTGTTACTACATTTATTAAACAGTTTTGCCAGAGATCATTTTCATTGAACTAGAATTAATTTTAAGTCTTTCACGTCCTTTTCCTAGATTGTCTTGCAGCACAATGCAGCAGTTAATTAGCAGCACAGATGACTGATTTTATTGCACGCTAACATAAACAGTTATGGAATTGTAATGTTGAAGAGCACTCATGTCTATATATTGCTACATTAGCTATCATTTAGATGATAACATTTAGATGCCAGGAAAATCAATCAGAAGTAAGCACTAATACCCAGTGATGTCTGAGTATTTTTTCTTCTTGTTCTCCATGGAAGCATGCACTAAAGTAAAAGCAATGGGTGTACTGCACTTCTTCCTTGGTCATTGCTTTTCCTGCTCCCACTCTGTTGTTATAAACTGTTGTGTGAAATTCTGTTCCAAAATTCTCCTTTTCCCATGCCATTTCAAGGAGAGTAATTGATCTCCTGGCCTTCTCCAAGGGGGACTTATGCTCACAGACCAGGCTCTCCTCTTGTTGTTTCAGGAGAATTATTTATGGGAAGAGAGCTGAGGAAATAGGGTTATTACTAAGGACTTGGGAATGGAGGAAGATGAACAGAACTGGAGGCTGTAAATTAAATAAAGAATGAGTCTGAAGGAAAAAAAATAACCAAAACACAGCAAGTCACAGGACCCAGTGCTGCTCTTGCTTCACACCAGTTTGTCACCACTGACTTCAACGCTTCTGTGCAGCCACGTGCGAGTTTCAGTCTGTGCTGTTGCTATACATAACAGGTCTGAGTATAATTGCTAAAAAACCCTGAACTGTCAAGTAAACATACACAAGGACTGATCTCTAGCTGAAGGTAAAAGACCCACATCTCATTACGCAGAATTCAACAGAGCTACAGTGATATTAGTGGGGAAATATTATTGGTAGGTGGACAGTTGGATTGGATGATCTTGGAGGTCTTTTCCAACCCTGCTGATTCTGTGATTCTATGATATGGCTTGAGGGGTTTTGCTGTGTGGTTATTTTTAGCATAATGAAAAATTGATGCAAACAGTTACTAAACTTGCTTCAATGCTTTATGTATGGCTTAGTACTTTATGGGTGAAAAAATGCTGTATATGCTTCTTTTGACTCAGTACAGCATTAGATTGTCCCCATGAGCTGGATTTGTGCGGCCAAAAAAATGAACCTGCATCTTGGTTTGGTTTTAGGTGCTGCAAAATCTACGACTGAATCTCAGTCTCAGTATCTTGCTCCTGTGATTCACAGAATGGCTGCCCTCTGGGGTCAGCAGCCTTCAGCCTGGTCTCCTTCTTGCCTGGAATGGACAGATGAATAGAGATGAATAGATACTTCTGAGGAATAATGTCAGGGTTACACTTGCATTCATGGAGCCTGTCAATGACTGTTGTAGAAACCTGCTGTAAGTTGAATGCTGTTTCTTTTATAAGCAACAACAAACTGATTAATGAATCAGAAATGGCTATAACAAGCTATCCAAATACAAATAAACAACAAAGAAGCCTTTCAGTATCTAAAGGGGGGCTGTAAGAAGGACAGAATCTTTAGTGGGGTCTGCAGGACAAAGGAAAATTTCAAACAGAGGAGATTTAGATTGGATATAAGAAAGAAGTATTTTTTATAGTAAGGGTGGTGAGGCACTGGCATGGGTTGCCCAGAGAGGTGGTGGATGCCCCATTCCTGGAGCCACCAAAGGTCAGGCTGGATAGGGCTCTAAGCAGTTGATCGAGCTGTAGGTGACCCTACAGGGAGTTGAACTAGATGGCCTTTAGGGGTTCTTTCCAACTCAAACAATGCTGACTGCCATTTACCTGTGTGATTGATTTTTTTCATCTGGAAGTGCCTTTCTTCTTCAGTGTTTGGCTGAATCACTTCCTCAGGATTTCTTTTGATTATTTGAGGCTCTTTTTGGCCAAAACATTTTTTGCTTCCTGTAGCATTTCAGATAAATGAGATTGTACTGAGAGAAAAGCAGAACTAACACCATTCCAGTGTAGAATTTCTTGGCTCCATAACTCGTCTTTACTCACTTAAGAGACTCTCCAAGTAACAGCACATAGAACATAACCTTGTAATATGTGTATTGTTTCCAGCATTCTTTCTAATGGCAATGCTGTAAATTGAACTAACTGTTCGGTCATGTTTTAATAATTAACACTTTAACACAAAAGACTCTTTTTGGTATCCTGTCATTGAATGAAGTTTCAGAGGTGATTTAAAAAGTCTGTTTTGTCAATCTGCCATGTAGTCGCAAGGAAAGATATTCTAAATTAAACCTAGTGGGCCTTTTTTTTTTTTTTTTTTTTTAATTTATATTGTTTTAAAAAGGGCCTCAGCCTAGGCTTAATTTGTGCCTGTGCTACAGTAGTGGTGTGATACGTATGATTTTACTGCCGCTCTGCAGCAATTCTGCGACACCACTTGCTGTTCTTGTCATAGCTGCAGGCAGAGGTTCACATCTCCAGTACTGGAGACACAGCCCTGCTACCAGCTGTGACTGCCTGAGGTACGGCCACTTACACTCCCTATCTCTTGATTTCATGGGAAATACAGTGGTTTGGTAGGCTTGCCATATGTTTGAGTCTGAGGTGCAGGTCCCAGCAGAGACCTGAGCCTCAGGCAGGTATCCAGCTCTAAAGGTGTGGGACTACTTAATTTTGGGTGGGAGTCTGTTGTTGACCAGGTTTGGGTCCCAGATAGACCCAGCAAGTCAAGGAAGAGTCTGCTTTTGTCTTCCAAATGGGCAACTTTTCCCTATTTGTCTTCCTTTTCAGAGAAAACCAAGCCACCAGCCAATGAGTTATTACTCTACCCCAAACTAGCACTACACAAATGAGCACTGAGGAGCTACCTGATCTACTTGCAAGGAATTGGATCTCCCATGCTTCAAGCAGGGCATATTTAACAGGCAGGGTGCCAATGCAGACCTTGGGATGCTTGCCTAGTGCCTTATTTAGCGTATGTGTTTTAGCATAGCAAAGGGAACCATATATTGAGATTGCTCGGCACTGCTTTATCTAAGATATGTTCATATCAGTGCAAGTCAGGCTTATACTTGAAGGACCTAAATTAAGATGCAGTTCTCCTTAGCTTTTATCAGTAGTCAGCTGAGGAAAAATGTGCTCCTACTCTTGTTTGCCCTCTGGAAAAGCAAGGAATCCACTGTATAAATAGAGTCGCCCTTCCCATGATAAATACCTGCTATAGATGGTGGGTACTCATAGCTGCTTCTGTGATTGTTCAGAAATGACATTTCTTTGCTTATTGTATGTTCCCAAGACATACAGAAGAATACTTTGTGCAGCATCTGCTATGGTCTTCCATTGCCAGCATCTGTGTCTCCTCCTCTTGCCTGTCATATTGCTCTCAAGAGACCTTTGAGGTAGATTTATGTTCCATGGTCAAGTGCTCTGCAGAGATGCCTTAATAACAGAGCACAGTAAGATTCTAGATTACAGAAAGTAATCTAGAAGGGTGTCAATGAATGAGGTCATAGTCTGCACAAGGCTGCGTGTGCGTCAGGTGGCTGTCACCAATACATGTGTCCTGAGAAGGTCCTGAAACCATCCGAACAAAGTGAATACGGCAGGCCAGACAAAATGGGTGTTTTGATAAGAAAATGGGAAATAAAATAAAATCCTACTGAGGACAATGGTATGTTGCTGACTGGTATACTATGGGAGAAGTAACAGTTCATGAAGAATTTAATCCAGAAGTAAACTATCGACAGGGACCACACCCACAATACGAACCTAAATTGCCAAATAACCCACTCTCCTTATGAAACAAACATATAACCACAATACTGCAATGAAATGGAAAAAGCAATTTTGCCCAGAGAATATTGTTCCTAAAGGCACACAGGGCAACGCTCAGAGCCTACCACACCCAAAAGTCAAGACAACAGCAAGAAATAAAATGCCAGAAAAATAATGCAATCTAGTAAAAATAAAAATACACACACAAATTATTTCTCTTCTTCCCACCCTTTCTCACTTCCTTCTGCTTCTTGTCCTAAGCAGATTTCCAGATAACTGCTGAGCTGTATGGAATTTGTAAAGAGAAATCCAGATCTTGGGCATGTACAGCACCCCTGCTGTTCGAATCCAGCCCTGATCCCTTAGCAAGCAGCCCAGCACCTCATGCTTAGCTGATAGCCAGGAAAAGTACTGAGTGCTTTGAATGAGTCATGTATACCTCCATACTTTGTCCAGCTGAAACTGCAGCTCTCAGCTCTCCTGCACCATTCCCTGTTACTCATCCATTCTTGCTTATGTTGTTCCCTCTCAATAATTGAGCACCCTGCTTAAATGTAAGTTAGGTTTTGTTTGTTTCGTTTGTTTTGTTTTTGTTTTTCTGGTCAGCCAGTGATCTTCTTCATCTGTCTTTGTGTTAATTAATTGTTTCTTCTGTTATCAACATGTAAGTGGTCAAAATGTTCTTCTTGGTTAGGACTTCTAGAGGTGCCTAATTCTGCATACATTTAGATGAGCAATAAAATTCCTATTAGCTTCAAAAGCAATGGAGCTTAGACACCAATGAATCCTTGAAATTCTTTTTTTTTTTTTTTTTTTTGGTGCTGACAATATTTTCTTGCCCTTCTTCATAATCTGAAAGAAAGATGAAACCATTTTCCCTCTCATTATTTTTTTCTTGCCATTTAGGAGGGTAGAGTGAATCTGTTGCTATTGCAGTGTACTTCAGTGTTATGTACCACTATCTTATTATCTTCTTGGTATCTCATTTGGAATGTTTTTATGCTCATAATTTGGAGTTTCTTATAAAACCAGTGCAGTCATTTTTCTTTTGAATAGATTTGTCAAAGCTGATCTCTGTAGAGGCAGCAGACACAGATGGATGGGCCCATTGGGGTCATTTTGCTGAAGGCCATTAATGGAGATGATGGCACCAAGGACACCACCACAGTCAATGTCCATGCCATAGCAAGAGTCCTTGTTGAACAGGCTGGGCTAAAGGAGACTGGCATTCTTCTGGGGCAGCTGATGTGGGCAAATGTGCTGATGGAGTACTGTTTAACATCTACCAGAAATAAGGAGGTACCTGGGATTTCCCACATGTGTTGCCTCGAACATAGTCTTCTCCAGGGTAAGTTTGTTCAGGAGGAGGGAGGGCACCTGGCTGATATCTCTCTTCAAAACCAAAGCATTTTCCTGTGGCACTGACTCCAGTAAGGACCAGCAACATCCAGAGAAACAGCACAGTTGTATTAATTAATGAGGCTCCAAAGTCTCAAATTCTGTTCCCACCTGGCCAATGTCCCAATGCTGAAATCCTCAAGTAGCAAAACTCATGAGTCAGCTCTCCCTCCTTTCCCAGCAGCCTGCTCGAGTGCAGTCAGGTCATGTTTTGAAACTTTCCTCCGCAAACAGGAGAGATGGAAACTTCTCTTGCAGGAATGAAAGTTGAGGTTTGTGTTCGGTCTCTTTGTTCCAAGCTGAGACTCAAATACCAGCTTTACATTTGTGATTTGCTGGATAAGCCAAGCAGTCTGGCAGCTCCAGGGAGTGTTTTTATGCTGGCTTTTTTTTTTGGAGGGGGTGTGTGTGTGTGTGTGCATCTGGGGGGATGGGGGCAGGAGGGGGGGGGGATAGAGTCCAAATTATACCCCAGAATTTAAGTACTCGTGGGATTGAAATTCAGAGTCCCAAGTCTGAAGTTCTTTCTATTCTGAAATATATTTTGAAAAGGAAAAAATTGAATTGCATCTAAATGGCACAGCACAGGGCCATGAACAGAAAGCCCAAACTTGCCCAGGACTTCTTAGCATATCTCACCAAGCATAGCAATGTAAGATAGGAAGTAGGTTTCCTACAACAAGCAGTGGATGCACCCCTTTCCTTCCTAAAAAGGTTACATGGGGTGAACAAAAATGGAATTTGGATGCACATGAAATAGTTTGGGGACTAGCAAGAAGTATAGTTCAGAAGTACCACTGCTTAGAAACAGGTTGTTAGACTTTGTGATGCAGTGTCCTAATAAAGCTGCCATGTTTCCAGTCTTTGAGCATACCTCTCAAGAGAGAGATCAGGCATCTTTAGGTGCACAAAGAAAAGATGAGTGCAGGGATGCTGAAATGTGACACTTCTCTTTTCTCGGCAGGGGCAGTCTGTGTTCCTCGGCTCCCTGAATATTCCCATCTTTGACCCTTAAACAAAAAGGTGGTTCTATAGTTTCTTTTTCACAGAGCTTTTTAAAGAGGAGTAAGCAGTACACCTTGGGATGAATGAATAATAGAGTAGCACCATCATTATGGCCACATGTGGCATTGTTTACTCATGACACTATAAATGATTAATGTGGAAAAGCTGCATTTGAACAAGTGAGATTGATGAGAATTTTACAGCCTATTTTTGTGTAATTTAAAACAGTGCCTATACTGGATAGTGAAAAGAAGAATGAAGACGAGACAGCCGGTGCTGTCAGCTTTTCTTCCACCTGATTCAGACTTTGGCCATACCCTGTATCCGCTCCACAAAGCCAAGGCTTCAGATGAAGGATGGAAGGAGGAAAGCAGAAGGCTGGGAAATGATTTTGGTCATGTGCACACTGGCAGGTGCAGAGATATTTGAGCTCCTTCTTCCACATTAACTCTGGAACTTCTAGTGTGGGGACAGTTGGGTGATAGTGGGCTCAGAGACACCTGGGCTGGCTGGATGCATTCTGTTGGGAGAAAGGGAGTGTCCAGATGCAACTTAGTTATTTTTGTCTGGCCCTGGGCCCAAACTAATAAACTCAGAGAGAGGACCACTAGCTCCCATGAAATGTCCAGGTTGCTGAGATATATTGCATCTGGACCACATCCCGTTAAAAAGGCAGGTGTTATGCTGTGTCCAGGGGTCTCTGTTAATGTGCCTATCTCCATCATCCAGTTCTTCATACTCAGCAGATATGTCTTAAAAGTCGCTTGTATCTGAAAGTCGTGCCTTCACAGTTCTTTGGCGTGAAAGTCAGCTTACAGTACAGGTATATGTCTTTTATAGCCCAGTAGATCTTCCTAGGAGATAGCGTGAGCTGTTCCTTAAGCATCTGTTAATAATTTATAGGGGGCATGGGAAATAACAACGGTCAAAAGGCAACCAAAAAGCTTAGCATGGATAACTTCAACCAGAGGGCCATTTGCTGCTGATCTCCTGTGACCAATAACAAATCTCCTTAGTGTTTCTATAAATAATACTGTTGTCTTCTCAAAACAGGAAGTCCTATATCCAGCACAAGGTAACTTGATAATGGATTAAAGACTGCTGAATGAAAAAGTGTTAGTTACAGGCCCCCCAAAAAAGAAGTTGCTGAGGTACCAGAGATCACAGTCAATTTGAGTTTACTTTATGCACATGACTATAGGGCACTGACCAAAAATCTGCGTATTTGGAACTTTAATAGGGCCAGTTTTCCAAAGCTTAAAGCCCTAGTTGGCATAACTGACTGAGCATATTTTAAGAAGCAAGATGTTGAAATAAATCAGAAATTGTTCAAGAATATCACACTATTTGTTCCAAAACTCCACCATCAAAAAGAGGGTTATGTAGAACAACAACAATAAAGGATGCCCCGTCCCTGGAGGTGTTCGAGGCCAGGTTGGATGGGGCCCTGGGCAGCCTGGTTTGGTATTAAATGTGGAGGTTGGTGGCCCTGTTTGTGGCATGATTCATGATCCTTGAGGTCCCTTCCAACTCTGGCCATTCTGTGATTCTGTGAAAAGATCTTTAGTTAAACAGAGAAACAGTAAAACATTAAAAAATACACTAAGGAAAAAAAAAAAAACATCTGATCACAATAGAGTGAAAAGTGATAAGGAATTTTTTTAAACCTTGCTGGGAGCCAAAACTGTCTTCTGCCAGGTGAAAGTCAATTGCTATATACAAATTATAAATTCACGAACACAGATGACAAAGAGGCAGAAGGGTTGCTAAATACTTATTTATATTTATCAGTGCCCATCTGAAGTGCTGGGCTGTGGGACAGGAATTTTATTAGCAATAATAAAAACAGATATGAAAAATCTGATAAAATTAAACACAGCTTATGCCCATGTTGTGTAAAGTTGCCTAGCCTATGTAAAGTTATTACCTGAGGAGCTATCTGAAATGTTATTGTTAATTCTAACATAACTGTGAGAATGGGGAAGTTCTGAAGTCTTGTTTTATGCTCAGTGTCTTTTTGTTTTCTATAGATGAAGAAAACCATAGGTGCTCCCTGAAAGGATGCAATTAGAATGTTCGAATTTGAAACAAGCAAACAAAACAACCAGACCTGTTGGCAACTGACCATGAGACCCATCGACTAACACTTTTTCTCATTGTTTTACTTTTTAATTTTTTCTTTTATCAGTTTGGAAGAAGGTGGTCACAGCCTCTGGTGTTCAAAGCCTGAGTGCACTGAGCAACCTGATCTAGTCGGACCAGTTTTGAGCAGGTTGAATTAGATGACCTTTAGTGGTCCAAACTAAATTATTCCAATGCTAGTAATTGTCAGTGGCTAAAGTGATTGTTGGTGTTGTTTTAATTTACAGAAATGTAATGAAAAAGATTCAATTTATCAAAGGAAAGGCATTATTACCATGATTACTTAAACCTGTCATATGCCTTCAGAATATCCATAGTAAAACTGATCAAACATGAGACTAAAATACTGAATGAGACAACAGCAATGCTTCTTGTAATCTAAAATGGTGAATCCATCCTTATTTGTAGCTGATGGCAGAAAAAAGATCTGTTCTCCTTGGGGCTAGATCTGTGCTACATAGCTGGGGTACCTCCTTCATTCTTCCTTCATATTCTTTGTTCTTGTGACCATTGAAGGAACTAGACTATGTGGCCCTCAACAGTTTCTGACACAAAAGCAATTCTCAGTATTATCAGATCTCAGATTTCATTGTTTCAGATCATAACCTGTAGGGTTTGCGAAGATTTGCACTTGCTAGGTCTTGCTGTCCTTCCTAGCTACGAAAAAGTAGGTTGTGATGACAAGAAGCCAGGAGCCACACTTACCACAAGTACTGAACCAGTAGGGCGTAGAAACAGTTAATACATCATTTTAAATTTTCTCCAGTTCATAGTGAAATCTAAAATGATTACAATAATAGCATTGCCAGGCAAATAAATCAGGCATTACAAATACACTTTTAAAAACTAAACTATGGTAGAGTTGAGGTAAAGGCATGAGACCGGAAGAATCCCTGCCAAAAGCCGTTATGTTGAACTTTGACATATTGCACATATACTTATTTTGCTCAAAGACACTGGGATCTGCTTTTGTGAGGACCTGCTTAATCTGGCATGACAGAATGAGTTATTGCTGTCAGTCTTGCAGAAGCACTTTGTAAGGAAGATGAATAGATTCTCCCTTTTTAAAAAATGTTAGGCTTACTCTTGTACATGTGACTATTTTTTTTATCACCTGAGAGTCTGTACCTCTACAAGCTGTGACGGGATCAATTTGGCCCCAAATTCCAGGCTTAGGAAAGGAAGTCAAGGTAATCTATTCTATCTTAAACAAAGAAGCATGCAGGAAAACTTGAATTTGGCTTTTATTTGACACACCAAATATGGGGTGTATAACCAAGATGTTATAATTGCAATATAATCAAGAGAGTAAGGCAAAAGCAGACAACGATCACAAAAGAGAATAAATGGAAGAGCTTACCCTTGGGTTGAGCTCACCAGAAGATACCAAAAGAGGGGATCTCCAGAAGAGATCCTTCCCCTCTGGTAGCCAGCTCTTAAATAGGTCCAGGAGGGGTGGAGCCAGGCTCCACCCCTTCCGGCAGCACAGGTGAAGGCAATTCTGGCTGACTCAAGGCTCACCTCAGGTGATTAATCAGAGGTTCAGGCCGTGACTCAGCAGTTCCCATACAATGGGGTTACAACTACATTTAAACCTGGGTTCCTAGTATCTTCATGAAATACAACTCCAGGAATTTAATGGCAAACTCTGAGCATGGTCTCTTGATTTGGAAAGATAACCATTTATCTGTCTGCAGGCCCACTGAAAAATACTTCAGTTTGTGCCTCTCGTTAATGGTAAGTCAAATAGACTGTATGGGTTTATGCATGAAATCTCCAGACTTCTGCTGCTTTTCAAAAGACAGTCGACTCCTCTTCTGTTATCTTCAGATTCATAAAGCTACCTAGAAAATTAACAAATGATCGAACGCAGAGCTTTGAAATTCTGCTGGGCTCATACTCATTGGACTGATCTTACCTGATGTCAGCTTTAATGGTTATTGTCTACTCATAGCACTCATGGCAGAAAGATAAACTTTTTAAAGGAGATGAATGTGTTGGGACACAGTTTAAGTAAGATCACTCCTTTACAGAGAGAGTGGTGAGTGGAACAGGCTGCCCACAGAGGTTGTGGATGCCTCCATCCCTGAAGGTGTTCAAGGCCAGGTTGGATGGGGTCCTGGGCAGCCTGTTCTAGCATTAAATGTGGAGGTTGGTGGCCCTGCCTGTGGCAGGGGGGTTGGAAATTCATGATCCTTGAGGTCCCTTCCAACCCTGGCCATTCTGTGATTCTGTAACTCCTGGGAATATTTACATCAGACAGTTAAAGTCAAGTTCAGTGGATTTATTTCCCCTTAATTAAATAAAAATTTTCGACCTCTTTTCAAGAAAAACAACACTGTGGCAGAAACCTTAAATATATACGGCAAAAACCAGCAGGTCAGGTCTGTCTTTGTTCCATACAAGTTATTATTTGCTAATGAATCCCTCAGTTGGGAAGATTTCCAGCTATTATGAAATTGAAGCAAACTGGATCTGTGGTTTAGGTGCAAAGTCTCAGGAGCACATTAAGCACATTGCAACCACTTGAGCTGGTCATGACCTTCTGTCTCTGTTGACCAATCTGCTTTTGATTTAGCTATAAAGGCAAAACTTTTTGAGAGCTCTTGTTCCACTTGGTAAGAGCCCACAGGTTATGGGAATACATATGTGACGGTTTTTGATCTGCTGAAACTTGGAAATTTGAAAAATCAGATGAAATGTTTTCTGAAGGTCCTAATTTTTAGCTCTGTGAGATTTCCAGTGTTTGGGGTTTTTCCTCTTTTCTCCAAGAAAATAACTTTCACCCTGAAAGAATGCAAGATCTTTTTTTTTTTTTTTTTTTTCTCCTAAGGCCTGCATCTTGATATGTTTTCTAGATACTACCACAATTCCTTAAGGAATAACGTTATAGTTTTCAGCAGAGGAATGTTATCTGAACATAGCCAAAATATGGCATTTGGAAAAGTGAGCTGAACATCATTTCTCCAAATGAGACAAATGTCTCATTTGGAGAATGCAAATAGCGGAGAATGCAAATAGCTGGCCTTTTTAAGCCTCTCTGAAAATTTCATAGGCAACTCAGATCAATATGATTTAAAGGTAAGGATTTGCATTTGCATGACTCAAGGTGGAAAAATGAGCTATCGATCATGAGCTCAAACTCTTCTAACACAAGATAAAACAAGACGTGATGTTCTGAGAGCAATACTGTCTGAGGGCAGAGTGGGAGTTTATTCTCAAGAAAAAATAATGCAGAGATTGTGGTGATTGCATTGACTTAGTTCCTGCACTTAACAACCATTGTTTTATGAGTAAGTGATAGATTTGCATTTTTGAAACGCTAAATTCCCATCTGTCCCATGTGTCTTTGTTGAACTCAAATGACAAATATCTGCAGAGAATGTTAGGAGTGACGTTACACAAAATATCATACTGAAAAAAATAAAGAACAATGAATAATTATCTCCTTACGTGTTTTCTCCCTTGCTCTTTCCTCATTGCCTTTGTGCTCCTCTTTCTGTTTGGACGTGTGGCCACTGGGGGATTTTCAAAGGCTCCAGAGCCTGAGACTCCCCCAGCTGATTGAGGGCCCAAAAGAAGAACCCCAGCAGCTCTCCTTTCTCACTGAGAGTAGCTCTGGGCAAAAGAAAATGGAACTTAAGTTTGCTGGAGTTTATCAATAAACCTCTGGGTGAAACTGAAGAATTATGTTTACACTTCGGGTCAGATCTGCTGAGAAATGTTTGTGAACACTAGTACGTTGGAGAAATGTATTCAAGAACATTTCATCCTTGTGAAAATATTACTCTGTTACAATTGCCAAGGTCACTGAGACCCAGAGTGATCTGTTGGTCATGAAAGTTAAAGATGCCTGGCGGCTACTATAATTAAGTTACGAGTGCTAGGAGAATGGGGGAAGCTGTTTTCCCACAAATATTTATTTGAATTTAAAAGTGACTTTAGACATGACCATGCACGGAAAGCCTCTGAGTTCTGTTTTTTTTTTTTTTTTTTTTTTTTTTTTTTTTTTTTTGTGAGCTTGTGTCATTGGTTATTTTTTTCTACTTGAAAACATTCAGACGATGAGGCTGGAGGTGAGTCCCCAGGGCATCCCATCTTTCCTAGCCTTCATCTTCATCCCAACTGAAGAAGTGCCTGAGTTCTGCATCAAGCATGGTGTGCATTTGGCTATTAGCAGCTGTCCATTATTATAACAGATACAAAAATCTAGGCTATATCCTGGCTGAACTAATAGATGGATAGAACAAATAATGTACTTTAAATTCCCACCAGGGTCTGTTCGTGAATGAAATGCTTAAGTAGAAGAATGGTGACATTCAGATAAATGACCTTGATAATCAATAGCTACTTCTTTTCTATCAGTGGATGTCTTAACAGAAAAAATGTAAAATTTTTGCTGCCTGTTCATTTGAAGATGCTCTTTTTATTTTATTTCTTTGTTTGTTTGTTTGTTTGTTTTGACTTCTGCTTTTGGGATTTCAGTTCTTTTTTTGCCTCCTGAAATACTGAGTTAGCAAGTTCCCAGGTAGATAAATGCAACATCCCAAAAACAACTCTCAGCCCCTGCATAAAGTGTAAAACTTGCATTTGTTCTTTGTTCTTTGTGTCTTTAATTATATGAAAACCCACCCTACTGAGTGTCAAGGCAATTAGGAGATAACTACAAAACTCAGAGTATAGACATTTGCAAAACTAAAGTACAAGGACAGGGATAAGGGTGCATTTTGTGCAGCACACAAGATCACTATGCCTCCAGGCCAGGTGCTTAATAGTTTTATATTGTTGTTTATAATGGCAATATATGGAAGTCAAAAAACAAACAAACAGAAATACCCACAGGAAACAAAACCAAAAAACCCTCAATCAATGACAAAAACCCTCCAGCTCTATCTTATGTGGTATTTTAATATACACCATAAAGAACGTTCAGCATCTTGAAACACAATTAACCTGCAACTAGCTAAGGGATTGAACACGACTATTCTCAACTTGAATGACCCTTTCCCCTAAGCTGAGCTGCCCATTTAGCGCCCTTAATAAATGCAGGGATAATTTAAACCAGGTGGCTGCAAATTGAAAACATGGGCTTTTGAACTATGTATTTTCTTTCTCATGTTGGAACTCCTCCCTGGAGATAAACTCAAGTCCCATGATCTTGCAGACAAATCTGTGTATCTTTTTTATTAAGTGTTTCACGACATATATTTTTTCAGCTCCATTGCAGAGGATGCATCTGAAAGATGTATTCTGTTGACAGTACTCAATACCCTCAAAGGCTCTTGATCCATTTATCAACTCAAACTAATAAAAGGAGGATAATATTTCTATGAAAAAGAATGGGTTTTAAAAGCATCTTGACAGCTTTCTAGAATACATCGATTAAGTGTACAGAGAAATTGGAGGAAAAAAGGGGATCTTATTTTCCTTGCTCGCTTTTGAATTAATAAAAAAATATTTAATCTGTCCTTCAACAGGAAAAAATTAGAGCTCATTCCCAGCTTGCATACCTTGTGGTTTGTGCTGAAGAATGTTACACTCACATCTATATTCAACTACTGGTTTAAATTATAGCTTTTAGAAAATAATCTACTATTCACTTTAATTAATATCAACAATCACCAAGTCAGTTGTAAAAAAAAAAAACACAACACAACATGCTAATGTGAAATTTAAAATGTTTCTGTCCATTCTTTTTCATAGAAACATCAAAGAGTTTCATCTATTGGCAGCTTTGGTACCCCGTAGCCTTAGACTGCTTTCATGTTGATCCAAGGAAGGTTCACAACCAGTTTTCTCTAGTCGGTGGCCCATGAGACACATCTGGCTCCATCATTTCATCTGCGGTCAGAAGAGACACAAAGTGCTCCACTAGACTGTTTTACCACAAACACTCTTTAGTACCTTCTTCCCCTGAGACAAAATCTTTGGCCTTGTCTTTCCTACTACTGTTTTGCAATTTATCCCCACAGAAAAAGTAATGTCTGAGATTCCTCCCCAGCACTAGGTCAGAGATGACACCTTTCAGGTTTCTATCAGATCCTGCTCCCTGCTTTTTGTGTGTAGGTTGGCAATGCCATGCAAAGGATCCAGCCGTACTGATAGATTCCATCAGTCTTGCCTTTAGCTGAAAAGGAAAGATGTCACTTAAACAGGACCGTGTCAGTCCATGAAAGCAAAGGGAGATGTTTAACTCAGTAAATCTTACATGTGAGAACTCATACAAAGGCAAAATGTTTCTACGTAATTTAGCAGGCAACAAGTTTGGCCTCTGAGGAGTTTGGTGGACAGGTAGGTGAATCTAAAGCTGAGTGTGCACATGCAATACTCGTCTGCAGGGCTGATGCTGGGAGTTACTTGCATTAGTTAAAAAATTGTGTTCAGATTGTCAGCTTGGAATCTGTGCACAGCCCTTGGATCAACCATGCGTCTCTACTACCGGTGATTTGTTCAAACAAATTCAATCCTGTTAAGGCACAGTACACCAAGAGCTCACTGTAAGCTATCAGGAAGGAGAAGCCGATGCCTTCAGGCCTTAACAGGTGCTTGTTCAAGGCCTGATGCACCCATATTCCATCTCTGCACTTCCCAGGCACCCTACAGAGTAATCCAACTAACACTTTGTTCACCTTTGGGAAGCTAGCAATTGGGATGTTTGTTGTTGCTTGTCTGGGTCAGTGTGCAGTGCCACAAAATCAGAGACAGATTGTTATTAACGTACTGACAACTTTCCCAAGTTGCTTTTTGAGTTCTTAGGAGGAGGTGGGGAGGAGGCTGACTGGCATTCCTAAAGAATATGTTTTATGCAAGGATCAAAATGTTAACTGGCAATTTTTTCAACTAAGCAGGAATGCACTGAACACACATTAATTTCTTTTTTTTTCACAGTTTATGGCTAACAATTTTATGACTGTACATTCACGTGCAATAACTTTTGTAAAATTCCTTGCTTTGTGCATTCCCAACCGTAGTAGAGTACATTTCCTCTCCGCAATGAAAGTAAAGGAAGTAAATGAATGAATGGAGTTAGTCCTGCAGCCCCTTTGTTCATACTTTCGTGTTTGTAACAGAAGGGTGGCCCTATGCAGTTTGATGGCAAGCGGAGCAATTGCTCCAGTATCAGTTACATCACCTCAGTGGCATTAGGAGAACTTTGGTATATGATAGGAAGGGACAGGAAGGTTGCCTTACCTCTATGACAAAGACTGCCAAGTGCAAAAGAGCAAAGTTGCATTCTCTAAGTTACACATGTGATATGGATCACTGTAAATGTGGTTCAGCACTTTGCTGAATGAGGCACTTTCTGACTTTAAACTTGTGCCTTTCTGTCTGTGCTTTCTTTTGCCTCCCATCTGCATTTGTCTCTGTGCTACGTCAGTGCTGCTTGTACACCTGATAAATACCTAATTGTTAACAGAGAGATGCTGATGACTGCTCTTTGTTGAGCATCACCTGCTAGTTACTGAAGTTTAAGTTAGTATTTCTATCAAATCCTCCAACTTTGAAATGGAGGTTTGTATTGATTTAGTTTATTCCTTATGGTATCAAAACGTGGTGACAGCTTAAAAAAGAAAAATAACATGCTGCTTCAGGGAGCAAAACCAGAGTACAGGATTTTTAATGGTTTTAATTATATTACAGCACTGTTGGTCTTTTTTCTAAGTATTCACTCCTCGTATTTTTCTTTTGTTAGTAGCCAGTTGACAAGGGGAAACTCTTATTCCCCCTTCATATTATTGTGTTGGGCTTTGTAGTTTCCAGTTAGAAACATTTTGTTTATCAGAGCTATATGAAGAGCTGTTAAGTGGGTCCTTGTTGGCTTCTGTGCTTGTAAGACTCACTTGGTTAAAGCAAAAGTGTGTAATTTCTATTTTTCCATGATACAAACATTGATTCTCAAACTCATTGCTGTTGTGCAGCGCTGATTAAATCAAGTTTAGCACAAGGCAACCCTACAGGATGTAATTTCTGTTTTAGCAATGGTAATAATGAAATAGCTGAGCAAGAGCCCATTGAGTCTTGTCTGTTATTAGGTCTTATGTGTGAAGCTGCCCTCTGGTGCCAATGCCCATAGGGTAAAGCTTCCTCCCTGACCACATTGTGGCATCTTTTGGCCTAAGACCCCGGATGGATACAGGGCAGGGAGAAAAGGTTTTGACAGGGCCCTGCCTGGGGTAGAAGGTCCATGTCCATGAACTTATAGGCAGATTGTTCTTCAGGTCGTGCTCTCAAAAGGAAAGTGGTGGTATGAAATGAGATGTTGGGAGGTATGTTTTGGGACCTTTAAATGCAGAAACCACCTCAGAGTTTCAGATTCAGGGAAATGCTGGGAAATATTTGGTACATCTGACAGTCCTGTGACTGTGTCATGTGTGTCATGGAATCAAAAGGATTTTTTAAATCTGGTTTTGGGTGAAATCAGCCTAGACTCAAGTGAGAGGAGAGAGCAAGGGGGATTAGTTTGTCCTTTATGAGGAAAATCTGCCATTTTCTACATAGAGCATGAGAAAGTGCTCTGTGTCTGAAACATTGCCAAAGAAGCGTCAAGAAAAGTGAAAACTGTGTATCAAGGCTTGCACAGAGAAGCTGGCTCTTTAAAAATGCCATTCATCCACCTTGTCTTTATTTCCTGCACTCACTGCAACTAAAATGAAAGAAAAGAGAGGAAAAAAAAAGAGGAGAGGGGAGGGAAAAGGAGGGGAATGGAGGGGAGGGGAGGTTACACAGGCTCCACTTCCTCAGATTATCTTCATAGGCAATGTGCTCTAGCCCTGTGATAATCCCTGTGGCCCTCCTCAGGACCCACTCCAACAGCTCCACATCTCTTCTGTACTGAGGGTCTCCAGATACAGTACTTCAGACTGGGTCTCACTGGGTCTCACAAGGGCAGAATAGGCAGGGACAGTAACCTCCTTTGCCGTGTGACTTCTGATGCAGCCCAAGATAAGGTTGGTCTTCTGGGCTGCAAGTACACACTACTGCTTCGTGACCAGGACTCCCAAGTCCTTCTCATCAAAGCTGCTCTCAGTGAGTTTGTCTCCCAGTTTGTGCTCGTATCTGGAATTGCCTCAACCCCAAGCGCAACACCTGGAAGTCAAAGGAGTTGCAAACAAAGTGAAACCTGGCAAAGCACCCTGCATGCTCACAGGCATGTCCCACTGAGGACTTGCCCAGCAGTTCCTGCAGCCAGCACTCACCTCAGACCTGACAAAACAACCTCCAATTTCCCACCCAGAGCCGCCAAGAGACACACTGCCAAGCCTGGCATGGTGTCTGTGGAAAGACTGTATATGCTTGCTTTGTCTTCTTCACTGAGAATTGTATTCATCCACCTTCAAAGATGGGATGCGAGGCCAGACAGAGCTTTAGCACAACCAAGTACAGCCATGCTTTGATCTTACCCTGATTATATTCAGGACCCTTCTTTTCTCAGAAGAAATGCCACAGAGCAGCAAAGGGAGCTGGGTTTTTTGTTTGTTTATTTCTTTGTTTTCCCTGTGTGTGTCTGGGAAAAGCTTTCCTACCTGTCTCCTTCTTGCCAGCTTAGCGACTCCTACCTCACCCACTGGTGATGTTAAGGCAAGGAGGTACAGCAGCATAGGATATTGGCGAGCAGCTCCTGCTCAGACAGATGGGAAATTCCTCCTGGCTTCCCTAGGAGGAGAGTGAAAGCCATCAGTGCGCTGCCTTGGCTGGCTTTCTCTCTTTTGTCATTAAAACTTACTGGAAACATAGCTTATGTACAGATACCCGTGCTTGTGAATCTAGGAGTTATTTCTTCTAATGACCACTTAAGGGAAATACTTATAACAGTGCAAAGCTGAATCCCCATGTTCCCTGAAGTAATAAAAGCACCATAAATAGATTTCCTAGTCAGGCACTACCCTATTTACAGCAATGAACTCTCTGCAGCTATTCAAATCTCAATCAAATGTTCACTCCGGGAAATAGATTCCACTAAACACCAGTCAGGAACAATGATGTCTAGTCTAGTTTGATGCCAACCTCCAGCATGCAGGTTTTAAGCACAGCACCCCATGCCACACTTCTAGGTAGGTTAATGGGCAGGAAGTCTGAATTCCACCAGCAGTCTCTACAGATGTTAAAGAGCAGTGTAGATGCGGCACTAAGGGTCATGGTTAGTGGGCATGGTGATGACGGGTTGATGGTTGGACTAGATGATCTTACAGGTCTTCTCCAAACTTAATGATTCTATGATTCTATGGCTCAGACACCCAGCAGAGAATTATGAGATGCCCAGTTGCTTGTAGGTCTCAGGGACTTTTGCTTCATTAGCCCCCTTCTATCTTTTCCTCAGCTTTACCATGTTCAGCTGGGAGCTTAACTTTACCCCAACTGATGACCCAAGAGTGTCCTCTTGGAGGAGTGATGCAGGACAAGTAGTCCTCTGAGGGGGTCACCCCAAGGGGCAAATGCACTTAACCTCAGGATGCAATTGCTGGCACCCAAATAAAGGGAATGAAGCAGGGATTCGAGAGGCAGCAGCTCCTGAAAAGAATAAGGTCTAGGCAGGGGACTCGGGGGGGGGGGGGCCCCATGACGGAGGCAGGCGGGGGAACGCCAGGCACCATAATGTCTCTGTTGAGAGCACTGATGGTAGCACATCCACAGCAGAGCCTGTGCAGAGCTGATCTCAAAGGGGTCTTTGTTACGAGGGTTTTGCAAAACAGCTGTGTATTTTTAAAGTTTTCATTATTAAAATATTTTGCAAAGGCTTCTTGCAAAACTACCCTGTTCTGTAGAAAGAGGATTGGCAGGCTAGGAGGTGGAATGCCAGAGCCAGGCTTCAGCAGGTCCTACAGCAGCTGACACATAGCGGTGCCTAATGGCTCTGAGTCATGCCAGTTCTGAATGAAAGCGAGGGCTAATTTTAAACTAATTCTATGCTGACTGTTTCTATTGGGCTGGCCACAGGGAGCCGTCTACAGATCATTTTAATCTTGTCATTTTCCTTAATGTTTCTGTGTCTTGGTTTAGAATAGAACACGTCCTGCTTTGCAAATTCAAAATCTATTTTGAATTAATTCACAAACAAGGCAGTGTGAAGATCTTGCTCTGGTTAATGAATGATGCAGCCAGTATTTATAATCTGAAGGGTATTTCTTTTTTGCATTCCTTTGCACACTTTGACCTACCTCTTGTAGTAAAAGCACAATTTTAGTAGTTCAGTTCAACTTTAAATGGGAAATGAAATCAGAAACCAAGCCAGAATCCTTTCTGCATTTTATCAAATGTAATTTGCGACAAATAGTTAACTTTCTTCAGTTTCATATATCCAGTTTTGGAAGTTCTTTAACTCCTTCCCCTCTCTCCTCCCCAGACCTCACCGTCTCTGGTTCATTTCATCTCTAAAATTTTCCAAACTTGTAATGTCAAAACACCAACTTTTAGTCCATGCATCAATTTTCCAAGCCTGACAGCCATAGGGGACTGGGTTTTCAAAAGAAGCCAGCTCCTCTGTTGGGAGAAAACCAGAACCTTCACATGCTGAAATAGGAGCTTATTGAAAAACAAAAAAACAACGACAAGAAATCTTGACTCAGCCCCAGCCCCCAGCCCTGTGGCCCCTGGATGTTTGCTCCATTTTCTGTTTCTGAGTTAAGTGCTGAAAGCCTGAATGTGCCCACGTAACTTCAGACTGAGCATTCTGATGAGCAGTCTGCTTTTGGCCAAGGGTTGGCCCTCAGATTTAGTGTGGATGCTGTGCTACCATATTTCTGGATGTCCATGTTTCGCCTGTGCAGTCTGTGTTGGAAAGGGAGAGATCCTTTCTGCCTGCACTCATCCCTCCTGTGCAGATTCAGGCATGTGACCTGATGTTCCTCTGGCCTCATTTTAAGCTTCCAAATCAACAAATCTAGTTCACAAAGTCTTTGACCAAATTTATCCTCTCCTGTTTTTAATAACACAGCAGGAGCAGAATGTTATCAAAACCCAGCTCCAGACTGTGTCTGATCCCTAAATCTGATGGCGGCCAAGAGCTGGCTTAGAACAGTTCCACAGGCTTGAAAGATGTCACCTGCCTTTTATCACTATCCCTTTGCATATAGAAGCATAGTGCTCTGCCCTGTTCTGGCCGATTAGTGGCTATGTGGGGTGTCTCCTACAACACCTCCAGCCTCCAGATATAAACTCATGTACCAGTATTTGGAAGAGCCAAAGCCCCATCCCATTTAACTCTTCTTTCCTACAACGAGATGCTTTGGAACCAAGAGGGCTTCTTTCTTCCCATGTGTCCAAGATCCTTGTGGCTGACATACTTGTGCCATCCCCTTGTTCAGATGCTCTTAGGAGCACTCTCCTGCTCTGTCTCCACTAACAAATATCATTTTGTGAGGTCAACAGCATGTGACCACTGCTGCATGTTGCTTTTCTGAGCCTTTACAGAGTCTTTATCAAGCTATCTGGATTTCTACCCAATATATATATACTGCCTTGCAGCTCTCTTAACATTATTTCCAGAGGTCTCTCACTGGGATACCAGCTTCCCCCACCTCCTTCACACACGAGTTTTCTAGACATTCAGGCTTCTTCATTGTTTGATATTCCAGTCTATAGTTTTTATTTCCCAACGATTTTGTGTGGTAGTTGCAGATCACCAGATCTTCTGGTTCTTCCTCGTGAGAAGTCTACCTTCCACTGTAATTACAACCAGGTACTGTTTTGCTCCCTTTGGACTTTTCATACACTTGAAGTTATTTCTGAGTCTTGAATTGATATATTTAAGGCTGTCTCTCTGGAGATGTTCTTTCTGTAGATCCTCAGCTGATAGAGTGAATGTTTGTGAAAGAAAATGTGCATCTGTTGCTTCCTTTTTGAGATTTGGAGAAGGGTACCTTTTTCTGCCATCACTTCCTTTGTGCCATGCACAAAGTAGGGTCATTTCAAGCATATGTGCTTTTCAGTAAATGCAGCTGACTACTTCCATGACATTCTGGGCAAGAATCTCATTTAGCTTAAGCACACATGCAAAACACAAAACCTGGTAGATTTGCTACCTCTAATGTTCTTTCTTTGGTACATGCAAGTAGTTGTATGAGTAAGCAGTTCTCACTGGAGTCACAGAAATATAAACTATCCTGATTTGGGAGGAACTCATAAAGATCTCTGAGTCCAGCTACCGGCTCCTCACAGGACCACCCAAAAAATGAGACCATATGTCTGAGAGTGTTATTAAATATTAATTTAAGAACATGTTCCTTGAACTATGGCAGCTTAGGGCTGTGACCATTGCCCTTGGGAGCTTGTTCCAGGGCCTGACCACCCTTGCTGAAGATCTTCTTCCTCGTATCCAAACTGAGTTGGATCAGACAGTAGATGCATTCACCAAATTTTGTAGTGGGACCAGACTGGTCCTTCACCCCAAGTCAGACTAACATGACCGTTTTTTCCTTCCTTGTTCTCCTATCCACAAAGCCCTTCTTCCTCCTTACTGCACAACCTATACAGCTGACATTACAATGCTGACAATCCAAAAAGTTGTTTCAAGGTAGATGAAGTGTGTCTCGATGATGTGGCAGGTCATCCAGTGACAAATTAAACCAGAAACAGTGCTGATATGCCAATGAGGAGCAAGAACTGTGCACCAGCAAAGTGTAGATTGCTCACTGCAACTTTACTCTGGCCCAGGCAAATGCAACAATGAAGATGTGGCAGCAGGGAAGTGATATCTGAAAATCCCAGTCCCTGGTGGAATTCTGCAGCTGATGCTATCACCTCTCTTCCTCCTGCTACTACCGAAGATCATAAAACATCATAGAAAATCCTGAGTTGGAAGGAACCCATAAGGATCATTGAGTCCAACTCCTAGCTCCACACAGGGCCGCTCAAAAATCAGACCCCGTGTCTGAGAGCATTATCCAAAAGCTCCTTGAACATGAGCAGCTTGGAGCCACTCACACGTTGCCCTGGGAGTCTCCTCCAGGGCCCCACTGCCCTCTGGTGAAGAAGCTTTCCTAACACACCACCCGCCCCTCCCCTGACGCAGCTCCCCGCCGATCCCTCAGGCCCTGCCGCTGTCACACAGAGCAGAGCTCAGCGCTGCCCCTCGGCTCCCTGTGAGGAGGTGCAGCCGCCATCGGGCCGCCCCTCAGCTCCTCAGCTCTGGGCTCAGCACACCAAGGGATCTCAGCTGCTCCTCATATATCTTGCCCTCCAGAGCTTTCACCACATCTGTAGCCTTCCTTTGGACACTGTCTAATAGTTTTATGTCCTTTTTGTACTGTGGTGCCCAAACCTGCACCCAGTGGTGGAGCACCCCCTCCCCTCACCCAGTGCACCGCAGGGCATGGCTGGGCACGCTGTTGACTCATGTCCAACTTGCTGTCAACCAAGACCCTCAAATCTGTTTCTGCAGGGCTGCTCTCCATGCGTACAGTGTATGTATCTGTACTGAGGTATCCCTGTCTAGCATAACCCTGCTTTTTTTTAGCTTCAGTTTTTGAACCCTAAGGCAGGAAATAATTCTTTGCGAGGCACTGAGGCTTGTGCTGTGCACAGTGGTCTTCCTGCCAGTAAACCTCCTGGACACCTGGAATGGCCCCTTTCTTCTTTGCATTGCATTCAAAATGCTCTTTTGTAGTTGTCTTGCAAGCTCAGAGAGGAAAGGGTGTTTTTTCAGCAGGGAGACACCTGCTAGAGACCGGTTTTGATTTGCTCTGGGGAAATAAGTGAAAAACATTAGAGGAATTTGTGAGACAAAGCACCTTCAACTATCAAGCCGCAAGAGGTGTTCCCCCTGCCCAGCTATCCCCCTGCAGCCCCTCGCAGCTGGCAGCACTTCCTATGGGGTTACTCTTCCACCCTCAGCAGTGGTGAGGCCACTCATCCCCCAGCAGTCTGGGGAGCCAGGGGAGGGTTAATGCGGTGTGTGCCCAATGCACAGCTCCCCATTTGCCTGCCTTTGTTTGGGCTGCGGGCATGGAGGTGGTGGGCAGCCTGCCACTCTCCAGATGGACTTGCTGCCTTGAGTTTTCTTCTTTTCTTCTTTTCCTTGCTGCAGGCTAAACCCTGCTCCTGGAGAAGTCAGTGGCGAAACTCAGCTGTTACTCAGGGACCTAGGTTTGGCCCTATGTAAATGAATTGGTGAAGGGAAAAATATACTGAGGTGTAGAGTTGAAAGCTTGAAATGTCTCATAATTTTGGCTCCTGTGGCAAATGAACTAATACTGAACCCCTGAAATTCTTACCAAATTTTCCATGTCATTTTAAGATCATGTTGAAGCACCCAAATACATCTTTTTACCTTCGGAGTTTGTATACAGCCCAATGTGTTATGGTCAAGATCTGCACTCCAGAGAGAAGCAGATGGTCTCATGAGTGATGTGTTTTCACTTGCTGAGCATGAATATGAAAAAGCCTTCTTATTTTCCAAGCACATGAAAGTCAGTAATGTAGAACAGTCTCAGAAAATCTTAATATGTGAATAAACATGTGTGTTGCAAGGGTTTATTTTGGTCTTTGTGCTCAATATGGATTCTTAAGATTAAATGATACCCAAATACTATATATCATTGTTTTTATTAACTTGGTTAAAACGTCAGAGCTATGCCAAAAGGCTGTTTCAATTTGTGTAGATTTATAATATTTCTGACCTTCATAATGAATTAAACAAAAGAAATTCTGGAGTCAGTAAGCGTTCACTTTTCAGAAGCCTCTATATATTACAAATACCAAATAACCTCAGGGATATTCTGAAGTGTTTATGGTGTAGCAGAGCCATATCACTGAGGGAACACAATGAAGGCAATGGCCAGAAACTCTCTGTATAACAAATTATGCTAAGTTTTAAAGCCTGACCTTTCTCTCCCACTGCATCAGACAGTCTTTAGCCAGAAGCCTTGGGAAAAGGGCAAGGTTCCACCTCATTGTCTACAAACTGCCCAATCCTTTATATCTTTTAAAGAACATTGCACTACATACAGGCACATTGCCACATCTTTTTCTAAACCTCTTTCTCCATCAGGCATTTTGAAAGTCTATGTAGGGTTGCTCATTACATCCCCGCATCTATATGGGAAGAGAGGAACCAGTAGAGCACCTTGCCTCATCTTCTGCCATTTTGGATCCTCAACATGTCATTTGACTCTACTGGGGCAGAGTCACCCGGGAAATTGCTCTCTACATAGAGAGACTGATGTCTGTTCCTTCTTCCCAAAATAACTGCGTTTAAGAGGATGGAGAGGAACATCAAAATATTTTTAATAAAAATTTGCAGTGCCTGCTTCAAGTCTTATTGAGTCAGTGGAAAGAGACTCACTGATTTCAGGGAGATTTGGATTATACTCTAAAATTGTGCGTCTAAGAAGGGTACAAAGCAGAAAATCAGGGAAAAGACTTGTAAGCACTTTTTCCCCTCTAATCCTTCACCTGTACCAGCTGTTAGAAAACATCTTGCCAAACATCCTCTCTCATCACGCACACTACAGAAATTTCCTGAGCTTGTCCAGCCAACAAAAACATTAATTTCTACTAAGACACACACAACCCCAAACCTTTCTTGCCAGCTCAAGTAACATTAAACGTTTTGTTCAAACAGAAAAAACAGAGATTCAAAGCTGAGGCTGCTGCTTCTCTATGAGCACCATGTATTTTTAATGTTTCTGGCTAAAGATGTGAGCAATGAAGAAGTGGAAATGAGAACAGTGAATTCCATGTTGAAAGAGTCATATGCAGGTTTTTAACAGTATTTTGAAGTGCACCTAAAGAATTTGTGGTTGCATCCATTTTGTGCTCAGAATATTATGTGGCTGTGCAACTTTTTTGTGTACAACAAAGAAGTGACTGCGAGTGCCTGTATAAAATGTCATTTCTCTGCTCATTTACCCACTTGCCAAATGCAAATAGACAAGCTTGCAAATTCTGCAAGAGCTGTGTGGGAGTCTGTGTTGAAAATATGCCCTTTCATAGTCTTTAGATGTTTCCTCAGTTCTTGTCTGCTTATTCTCCCCCACTACCTCTAAGCTATGTAACAAGGGGGAAAAAAAATCTCTGACATCTGAGGTAGCCCCATTATCAACAGTTTACTGTTTTTTAGAAGAATTAAAGCCCAGAAGTGAATGTTGCAAGAAACTTTACCTGTGAGTTACTGACTGATGGATGGAGCAAACCACAGTGGCAGGAACTTAAAGAACAGCTGGCTGTTCCACACTCTCACTCCTGAGTGAGAGCAGAGTGGACTGTGCCTCCCACCAACAGTCTGATAGCACAGTAGTTCTTTTATGAATTTTGATAATCAGGTCGCACACTGTGTATTTTAAATCCCCCAAGACACCAATTCAGCATTTGTCTGCAATTTTTTTAATGGTTTTTTTTTTTTTTTTGAGTGAATGAGAAAAATGTTTGTATTTGACAGCAGGCAGCAACACTATTGGCTGAAAATTGATATTAAAACGCTATTTGATTTTGAAATAGGTGCAGAAATCTTACTAAAATCACAATTACTTTTTCTTAAGTCTGTTTTTAGATCCCTAAGTCTTTTTTTTTTTTTTTTTTTAACTTCAAAACTTATTTGTTTCTTAAGAAAATGGGTTCCCAGAAGCGATACTAGCCCAGTATGTGCATGGTAACCTTGTATGGGTACCAATGTATGGAGCTAGGAAAGAGATTTGATTGGTCTTAGTTATTTCCCTAATTCACATTCATTTACTGATTTGGGGAAACTTATTTATTTATTTATTTATTTACTTACTTACTTACTTATTTTTCAAAGTAGAGCATTATTTGGATAAAGTGACCCTAAAGTAATGGTGACCCTTTCTTAATAAAACAAACTCAGCTCAGTGGTAATGGCAGCAGCTTGACCCGTCAGATCATTGAATGTGCCTCCCAGGCCTGTAGTGATCCTGTGTAGATCCCCAGATCCTGTGGCACCAATCCTGCCTCCTTGTGTCATGAAGAAGGGGTGCTGGGTGTTTAAGGATGGGACTCCCAGAAGCAAGTGTGATGAAGAAGATGGCAAACTATGAGAAACTCTAAAGGATTGTGCTTTTTTTCCCTTCTGTTGCAGAATTCTCCTGCTGGGAAGGATCGTGTTCAGACCTTGAGGTAAGTACTGAAAGGGCATTCTGAAATTCAGAAACTGTAGGGGAGTATGTATGTGAAGTAGCTGTGGACATCCCTATTTTTTGCAGGGAAGTTGGACTAAATGACCTTTAACTGTCTCTTCCAAATCAAACAATTCTATGATTCCATTATGTGACCCTACTTAATAAGCCATGGGCCCCATCCCTCTACTGTCAGCTGCCTCATCTGCATCTCAGATATTCCTGCAAACCTTTCAAAAGCCTACAGTAGTGGATGTGCCATGGCTCACTTTGTTCCTGTTCAACTCCATTCAGGTTTAAGAAAGTGTTTCCTAACCTCTGACCTTTGTCTTCTGTCCTTTAATCTGGGCTCATCTCTTATCCTATGTGTCACGGCAGAAAGTTATCTCTTCTCAAGCAACTCCATGATTTTAATTGTCTTCTTCTGAATTATGTTCCTAGATCTCTAATGAGATTTGTTTCTCTGTTTCTTTGGACTTGGTGCAACTTTGCCATATTTTTCCTGGAGAGCTACGCTCTAGCCTGCCTGCACATGTCATTTTGCAGAGCTGAAGATAGGCTGTGTGTATCAGAGAGGTTAATTCTCTTTGTGCATTGTCAGGCCGGGGCTTCCCTCTTCTGCAACAATGCAAAGTTGCCGTTCAGATTGTGATCCAGGCAGCTGTTCTGCATGCCACAGCATATAGCTGGTTGTTCCTGATGAGGTGTAGAATCTATGAGCTTGTCTCTGGAGCAGCATGTTTTTTGTTAGTCCTTAAATACTGGTCTGCCAAGATCATTTTGAATTCAAATCCTGTCCTCCAAACTACTGACAGTCCCTCCCTGCTGGCTGCCATCTGTATATCCTCTCTGTTCCATCGTCTGGGACATGAATAAAAATACTGAGAACAGCTCAACCTGGGAAAGGCTGTGCAGCACCTAGCCCATATGTCCCTCTGCTCTGCCTGGCAATGCAGCGTGCTCCCACACAGTGTTCCTGCTCCATCGCGTCTTCCTTTGGACTGCCTCTCCCCAAACAGATTTTTTCTTTAATGACAGACTTTCCTTTTCTAATGTTTGTGTTTACTATTATTAAATTGCTGTTTGTTACAATCAGTTCTGAGAGGAACAATCTAATAAGTACATAATTTGCTTAATCTGCTTCCTTTTCCATTTTAACGGTAGATAAGTTGTTTGCCCTTCCTTTCTCGCCTGTCATAGCCAAGATGATCTTTCTGCAAGTGGTGCAGAATAGTGCATAGATGAATGCTAGTCTTACAAAACTTCCAGTCATAGTTGAGCTCTTTACGTGCATTTCTTGGGGATCTTTACCTATTAATTCTTCAAACTATTCTTTTAGCACTTCTCTCCTGACATTTCTTACCCTATGGATAAGTCCCTCCCATGCTGTCGCATGATCATCCTACCAGGACCTGCTGCCAGGTAGGTCTTTAGATGTTGCTAACCCCCAGCCCTCAGTAGCACTGTTTTCAGTGTTGGAGGCAGCTGTCACTGCTTTAAAAGCAGTCATTCTTGCCTTCCTGATTGAAAGTCCAAAATAGTTCTGCTCAATGACAGCAGCTGTGCAATTTTTCCACTAAAGCCACCCTCAGGTCTACCTCCAGCTACAGACACAACCTTAGGGTGAATTAGAGTGCTTTAGCTTATGATTCAATACGATTTCTGGGGTCAACAGCAAAGAGGCTGTGGACAGAGATTTGTAACTCCTCACCTCCAGAGGGAAGTTGGAATTTCAGGCTCATGAAATTGCCATGTCATGACAAGAGCACTGCAGCTGATCTAAACCCTACCCGGACAGATTAGGAATGTGTCAGATGCCAAACCTCTCAAAAAGTTCTAATACCTTACCGATCTTTTATGTGGTTTAAATCCTGCATTTGTTGTTGGAGCCAAAAGACAGTGGCAGGAAAGAAGACAAAGCAACCGTTGCCAGTCCTCCCTATGTAAACCTTTGCACAGTGGGAAGCAGGAGAATTTACTTTAACTAATGCCAAGTCAGTGGTTTAATCTTTGTAAACGTGTCTCAAGTGCGCTGCCTCTTTATGCCATGGCTTTTGTATCAAAAGAAGAATGGATGAAAAGCCACTTAGCCAGAAATATCTCTGTTCTGACATGTAAACTGTTCATTAGTCAGTGTTGGTGGAGGTGAGTGTCTGTTTGTGTCTGTGCTGCTGGGTTGTTGAACTGGCTACTGGTGGCCATTGTGCAAACATGGGCTGCTCCTGGGAATGCCAGCATGCCCCCAAAAAATTTAAAAAAATAGAATCAGGAAATTGACTTGGAAGGGATCCTTAAAGGCCATGTAGTCCAACTCCCCTGCAAGGAACAGGGACACCTACAGCTACATCATGTTTTCAGAGACCCATCCTGCCTTGCCTTGAAGGCATTCAGGGATGGGAGATCAACCATCTCCCTGGGCAACCTGTGTCAGTGCCTCACCACCCTTATTGTAAAAAACGTATTTATATCTTTATCTAAATCTCCCCTCCTTTAGTTTGAAACCATTTTTCCTTGTCTTATCACAACAGAGTCTGTCCCCTTCTTTCTTACAGTCCCCCTTTAGGTACTGAAAGGCTGCTATCAGGTCTCCCCAAAAATGCACCATTTATCACTCCCCACCATGGCATGAAAAATGCAGTATCAAGTTTGAGGAAATCTATGGCAGAAAATAGTACCAATTTTTGCATGTAGTACTGAGTAACCGGACTCCAAAAATGAAACCAGGAGAGTGAAAAGTAATGTTGATGGACAAGAAAAGACTCATCCCTTAGACACAAAGCAAACTCTAAGATCTGCTCTTCCTGCATGTGTTATATTTACCTTTCTGTGCTGTGAAGTTACAGACACTAACAGGGCATGGTGATAAGTGCTGTGTTTGTGAACCTTCCTTCAGGTATTTGTTCCTTTTTAATTTTTCTTCTTATGTTGATAATAATAAAGGACTAATTGGGGACATTGTGTATTAATAATATATAAAAAGCTTTGCAGCTTTTGAATATACCTGAGGACAGGTAAGTTTGGTTTCAACTTTAGAGGGGGTCCCTTTCCGTAAATAAGGATCCCCTCACTGTAGTGGTAGTATGAAGATGGTAATATAGTGTGAGCTACTGAAGGTGTTATGTCTACTAAAATCTGTAAAACAGTATGTGACTCTGGCTCCCAAAGAGGCCAGCAGGTGTTTTCTTTAGCATGTAGTCAGCAGGGAAAATAGACAAGGGACACTTATATACTGTGTATATAAATAGCAGGCAAGGTGCTGGGCTGGCATGACTCCGGTCTTCCCTGACCAACTAGGTTTGGGTCTCATTTGTCTGGGGATCTGCACAGGGTGGTGATGTGTATTCTGAAAATATATGGTGTACCATATAGTAATGATCTTGCTGCATGCTTTAGCCAACAGCAAAAGATTTGACAGACCTCTAGAAAGGATAATAGCCTGTTTTCTTGACTATTTTTTCCTTTTTTTTTTTTTTTTTTTTTTTTTTTAATTTTTTAAAATTTATAACTTTGACATACCCTGGTTTTCTAAACGGAATTTTCTGTACTAAAGCACTCTGAGAAGAAGGCAACCATTTCCAAGCATTATAGATGACAATTTTGGTGCTACATCCAGGTGAGAAATCTATATTAGATCTACCCTTTACTGCAGCAGAGAGATTGATTATAAGATGAGCAATTACTAATGACTTGAGTATAACTGCTGACAGTGGGATTATATTTATTATCTCCAAACAGAATGAAGTCCAATCCAATAAAGGACATTAGTTGTGCCTTAAAGAGCAAATTTCATTTTAGCTGAAAACAATGCTGGGAGAAATTCAACTGGGAAAAGGATTTTATTAACAGGAAAATCCAAATGATGATTGAGAATCATTGGATAATACTTAAGTGGATTCCCAAGAAACCACACCCAGGAAAGAAATCTGCAGTCATTAAATAGCCTGCCTCAGAAGGGAAGTAAAACTTCTCATGCATATGTGTACATGAATCCCAAGAGAAAAAACAAAAACACTTAATGAGGATATATGTAAATTAGAAGGTAGGATTTGGGAAAATTGGTAAAAGGAGTAACAGGTCACAAGTAGAACCATGGCAGGGAGAGCAGAGGAAAGTTGCCTGTTGAGTATTTTGTTGTATGCTTGGAATTTTCTTTAAATCTTTCCAGAACATAAAGGATCTTAACAATGACATGAGTCCATTACAAGATGGAAATAGTAAAACTGCCAATAATAAAAAATAAAAGGGGCTTAATCTGTAATATTTATGTTTTATATCCAGGGGAAAAAAAAATCCTAATCATTTATTCATGTCAATGAACAGTAATCACATACTTTTGTTCTAGTTGTAACCAAAGAGGAGGTTAAACTGCAGATAATAAAGTCAGGCAAAGAGCTGAGCAACCTGTATCCAGCAGACTGAAAAAAAAAAAAACTGGCCAAAGAAAATAAATTTTAACACACTGGGGAAGTTCCAGATGCCTGCATGATAAATGGCAGAACCTGGATAATTTGTAGGCCTATCAGCCCAGCACTGATCCCATGGTTTCAACGTGGTACTGCACAAGATTTGAATCAGGCAACAAGAGTAATATAGATTGAATGAGCACGTGCCAGATGCACTAGTGATAGGCAGCCTCCGGTCTCTGAATACACTTGTACAAAGGATACACTCATTGTTTAAAGATATTTCTGGTGTGTTTATGTTTGTGTCCACAGCAGGAGAGAGAGCTGAGAGAGAAAGTGTTGATGTTCCTGAGATTATTCAGAAACACAGTTCAAGAATATTCTGGACTGGGAAATGTACCTGGTAGAGAAAGGTCTAAAGGGACCATTAAAGCAGAATTTGGCTTGATTACAATCTATAGCCTTCTTTAAGTTAACAACTGTCTGTAGATGCTATTTCAGTGTGGCAGACAAAGAGACACGATGGGCTCCAATGATTGCAGTTGGAAATAAATTTTTAATTAAAATTAATTAAAAATGGAAATAAAAACAATAATTGGAGCAACTAATACTGGGTTAAGAATGTGTATACTGGAAATGTTTCCAAAATGATCTGTTTTATTCCAACCATTGTCTTTGGACTTGAAGCAGGAACTGATGTCAGCAAGTCCTGTGGTCCACGCAAAAACGACATTGGCTTGAAGGCTCGTGGTGAGTCCTCTTCTTAAAATCTATGACCTGCAAAGAAATGAAAGTAGTGTTGCATGCTGAGGGACCCAGTCTATGTCAGGTGCCTGCCAGAAGAGGCCCCACTCCTGGTGAAATAAGTGATTTCTGAATTGAGGAGACATTTAATTCAAGAGACTGAAAGTCATTTAGGCATAGTGTAGCTGGATGGGATCAACGAGCTTGGTGGTCCAAGAAAACACAGTGCAGTAATCTAATGATAAAATCAGTGAACAGCTCAGTTGGAGAAGGGTGGTTATTCACTGTCTTCAATACGATCCTTAGCACATCACGTTCAAATAATTCCTTGGACTGGAAGTGATACTCTTTATTATATAGATTAGATTCAGTCATTTGGGACAACAGGGCGGTGGAGGAAATATTAGGGTGTTTTTGCTTTGTTCCTTTCAGAGTCATTATATCTGGCTGCAAAAATACCACTGAGCCAGTTGGCGATATTACCAATTCCCAATAGCATCATTTCACTCCCTTTCAGCACAAAACTTTTTCTTTTTTTAAAAAAGCAACAATACTATGTAAGGTAGAAGAGAATATGCAATGTCTCCTTGCTAAACCAGCTCAGACTGGAAATTAACTAGCAGTGGGGGACATCTGCGGACTGTCAAAGATGGTGCAAATGTTGGTAAAAATCTTTGTGGCCACTGTGATTCGTGGATACCAGCCAAATAGAAACAAAACTTTTTCATTTGTGACACACATAGTATTGTGGCTTGAGTCACACAGAGCCCTATTGTTAAATCATTTCTTCTTATTCATTTTGTAGATTCAAGTGGAGAAAGAGGCTCAAAGAGCTGTTGGGACATTTCCTGCCCTGTGTATGAGTGAGTAAAACAGCCTCTCATTTCTCGCTTTTCTATCACAGCATTCTGTCCTTGGCCCCTTCTTCTCTCTCATTGTCTGTCATCTGGAGATGTGGCCACAGATGGTGGGGCCACATTTCAATGAACTGCAGGTTGCTGTGACCATAGGACCTCAGTGAGTTTTCAAGAACCACTGTGGCCCTGGATAAACATTTATGTGTTTAAATCACACTGAAGTCCAAGCTACAGCAGCAATGCCAGTGGCAGAGTCAGTCTGGGTTCTTAAGCCTAGCTCCATATCTCAGTCACACCTTTGGTTTCCAGTGAAACTCTGTCAGTCTAAATGCCCCTTTTTATTAGTATTGATTCCGTATTTTCTCAACAAAGTTTATTAATGAAAGTAAAACCAAAATAAGCCATGGCTCTGTAAGTAATCCGTTGCAGGGGCTGCCCAATCCAGTAATGTGTTCCTAGGCCCATCCTGGAGTGAGGCCAAACACACAGCCACAACAGGCATGTGTGCACAGCCATGCAAAGTTCACATATACGTGTGGTTGACCATATGATCAAAAGGGCAGACAGAAATACTTGTTCAAACAGAGACAACCCAGAGAACCTAATCCTGTCCCTTTCTGTTGTGGATCAGGATCAAGGTATGCTAATGGGAAATAAACACACAGATGTAACATGAGAGGTGGGCCCATGCCAGCCTCGTGAATTTCAACAAGGTCAAGTGCAAGATTCTGCATCTAGGGGCAATCCCACGTGCAGATACCTGTTGGGTAGAGAATGGCTTGAGAGAAGCTCTGAGGAGGAGGATTTGGGGGTGTCAGTGGATAAGAGACTCAACATGAGCTGGCAATGTGCACTTGCAGCTCGGAAGGCCAACAGTTAACCTGGATTGCATCAAGGGAAGCATGACCAGTGTGTTGAGGGAGGAGATTCTGCCCCTCTACTCTGCTCCTGTGAGACCCCATCTGCAGTACTGTGCCCAATTCTGGGCCACAAAAACAAGGACATGGAGCTGTTGGAGCAGGTCCAGAGGAGGGCCATAAAGATGATCAGAGGGCTGGAACACCTCTACTATGAGGACAGCCTGAGAAAGCTGGGGATCTTGAGCCTGGAGGCTCCAGGAGGCCATTGACCACCACTCTCTGGGTACAATCTCATAGCCCATTCCACATCCATTAAGTAGTCCACTCAACAAATCTTTCGAGTTTGGAGAGAAGGATGTTGTGGAGGATTGTGTCAAAAGCTTTACTGAAGTCCAGATGGATAACATCAGTGCTCTTCCCTTGTCCACTGATGCAGTTACACCATAAAGTGACAAGTTTGATCAGGCAAAACCTGCCCTTTGTGAAGTCATGCTCATTATCCCATATTATCTCCCTTACTTCTGTTTGCTTTGGTGCAGCTTCCAGAAGGATCTACTCCATGATATTTCCCAGCGCCAACTGACAGGTCAGTTGTTCCTTGGGTTATCCTTTCTACCCTTCTTAAAAATGGGTGTGACGTTGCCTTTTATCCAGTCTTTGGGGGCTTCACCTGACAGCCACAACTTCTCATGCCTCTTTCTGTTTCCTTCAGTAGTCACCTCAGAATGCTCTGGTCCCTCCAGTACCTGACCCAAACCTACAGTCCTGCAGTACCTGCCTTTGGAGCCTCTTATCCTATTTGCCAGGTAGTGTAGTTTTATGCTCACTTATAATCACATGCTCAGACATACATGCGTGTTCTACAGTTTCTCCCATAGTTGCACCCCAGGCACACATCCCTTTGACGCTACTCCAGCTCCAGCTGCTGCACTCAGACCCCTGTTCACCACTGCATGCTGAACAAAGTCCCTCACCCAGAAAAAGAAACAGCATTTACTGAGGAGACAATATGTAATGTGTAGTATGGCATCGGACTACCTCTGTGTCTACCAGTGCAAGTTCAGTGCCCCATCACTGTAAAGGACAGGAAGGGAAGAAAGCCAAATTTCTGAAGCACTGCTGGAGAAATCTATGTTAGAAAAAGTCATGACAGCACACGGATAGCCATTGGTCATCTCTGTGTGTTGGTACCTTCTCATAAAAATTAATGTGCAATTTGCTGTGATTTTGCCTTTGAAAGTTTTTCATTAAGCCAGGACTCCTGGTGCATGGGAAGTCCTTCAGCTGTTGTGCACTAGCAAGTGTCAGGACAAGCAATGACAGTTCCTATATCATGTGCCACGTAAAGTGCACTCTCTGATTTGCCTGCAGTACACAGCTCCCGTTAATGTCAGCAGGGCTCTTTCACTGCCTCTCCTAAAAGTACTTTCTACTTCACAGATGAACAGAAAGGAGTTTGGAGAAAAAGAGAATGCTGATTTTCTTCTCATTAGGCCTGGATGGATACCTTGGGCATATTACCTAAGCATACCAACTAACACAAAACATTTAATTTGTTTCACCCAAATGCACACTCCACAGATACCTCAATGATGGAGTCTGCTGGCAGGGTGTCTCCCAGAGACAATTTAAGTTAGACAATATTACATTTGCAGATAACAGACAAGTGTAGCTAATACATATAGATTATCAAGATTAAGCCATTTTGAAAATCTGTTTATCAAAAATTAGCTCATACCTGGCAGAGGCAGCAATGAGATCTCTGGCCATGATGAGGTCAAAGAGGACTTCGAGGCCTTTTGTTGAAAGCTTGAGTGCTGTGTCTGGCTCAGGAGACTGATTTAGCATTTGTCTGCATTGCAGCTAAACTGTGTCCTGGCTGAAAGGAGGAGGAGAAGAAGTTACGATGCTGACAGGCCTTTCGTCTCCTGATCTGATGCATATCTGATGTGCACGAAGGCCTGCAAGTCAACTTGCCACCACTCTCAGCAGTCCCTTGTTATTACAGATGATTAAGGATGATGCCATGACAGCACCGTCTGTCGTAATGGGCTTCTCTCTCAGCACTGGCTTTTCTACTCCTGGGACAGGCCAGGCCTGGTAAATTAGCAGAAATACTCCAAGCTAAAACCTCAATGGGGAAAGGTTAGAGTCTGACCAGAGCAAGCATCCTAGAACTATGGGTTCTTCAACAAGATTCTCCATGCTCTCTAGTCTTTGATATAGTGACTCACATGATAAATTTCCGTCACTAAATGGGGTCATGTTGAACTGTTCTCCTTTCTCAAGGAGGGCTGAAAGAGAGCAAGAAAGGTTTCACAAGGCTGATCAATCAAAGGCAGTTCTTATGTCCTCATCTCCTTCATGTCTGTCAACAAACTTCCTCTTCAATGCTTTTTAATTTACAAGATCTTGGGATTTTTAGGTGGTTCAGGCAGTATTTACAGTTCCCTTAGCATCCAAATTTCCAGGCACAAATAATTCGTCAAGAGGAAAAGAGAAAATGTTATTCTCAGCTGGAGTAGAATTACCTAACAAGTTGTCCAGGTTATCTCTAGAGATTCAGAGCCAAAGACAGGGAATGTACAATTCATTATTATTTTGCTTAAACTCCTAAGTTTTCAGTGCTGACTCTAGCGTTTGGAGTTGGCTTAGTTTTTCTCATTTCTTATCCACCCTCTCTTCACTTTGATCACAGAAGAAAGAGCTGCTGAGATGATCTTAGTCTAAGTACTAGCCATCACCCAGGAGAAATCCCAGTTTGCTCTTTCTAGATCTTAGTAGCTGTTACTAATATTTACCTTTCCTGCAGTGGTTTTGGAGGGCTGACAGATGGTTTTGGAGTGCTGTATTTACAGATCTTCCAAGGGTGGAGTACTTGTGTTATTTCACTAATGTGCTTGGCCTCTCCTGTGGCAACTTTAGTGATTCTAATCTGCAGATGAAATGGAGTCCAAAAGCATGCATAAGTTTTTACCAGATAGTTCCACAATACATTAGGAGTTGAACTTTCTCTCTGCTACACTCCAGTTAAGAACTAAATTCTCATCATCTTTTCCACTTATTTCCCCTTCTGATGTAGCCAGTGTGTTGGACTTCTTCATAAAAACATGTCATTTATACTTATGCAACACATGGACTTGCTATTGCAGACAACTTTCTTGGAGTTTGCTGGCATCAACAAGAGCAAAGCACATGATGGTTAATGGAAACTCAGTTCATGTGCCAGCTTCGAGCTAAGGGTCTTTGTATTTGCTGTTCCCTAACTGTGAAAATTACATGGAAAGTTTTGCAGATGTCAGCATTGTGATATAGTCATTTCCACATAGTCAAATAGAGAAATTCAAGATTTTGGTTTCTGCACCTGAATTTGCAAGTTTGTAGAGCAAACTGAAAGACTTCTGAACAATATTCTCCTACATTTACATCTTGAAGTGTAAAGCTCTTGACGGTGATGACTCATAAAATATTTCTTCTTTCCCCACAGATCCAAGCTTGCAAATGGAAACAAGGTCTACAGTCTCAGTGAGGAACCTGGCATGGTGGGGTGTGTCAAGGCTCACAACATATTACATGATGATAGATTGATGGGACCACATCAAGGGGCCCTGTGAGCAGTGTGGCTCTTTGGGTAAGAGGAGATGGCAGGATCAGAGGAACATCATTAGTCAACCCACCCACAGTGTGGGAGTGACCTTAAAACCCAGAAGCAATAGGCTGGAAGCTCACAGCTGGAGGTGGCAGGTGAGCTTAGCTTTCTGAAGAGAAACTTCCAGTCACTGCAAAGTCACCAGACCTCCCATCTGTTCCTCATATTTGACATAAAATCAAAAGGTGTCATGTCACAGCACAGAAAGAAATTTTGGCTTACCCTGTAAGCACATATACAGGCTGGGCAGAGAACCGGTTGAGAGCAGACCCTGAGGAGAAGGACTTGGGGATGCTGGTGAATGAGAAACTCTTCATGAGCCAGCAGTGTTTGCAATCCCCTTTACTTCCAGGTGTCGCACTTAGGTCGAGGCAATCCCAGATATAAGTGTAGTTTGGGAGAACTCATTGAGAGTAGCCCTAATGAAAAGGAGTTGGGGGGTCCTGATGGACAAAAAGCTGTTCATGAACCAGCAGTGTGCACTCACAGCACAGAAAGCTAATTGTATCCTGGGCTGCATCAGGGGAGAGGTAGCTAGCACTGTGAGGGAGATGATTGTCCCACTCTGCTCTGCTTTTTTGAGGCCTCATCTGGAATACTGCATTCAGGTCTGAGGCCCTCAGTACAGGAAGGATGTGGAGCTGTTGCAGCTTGTCCAGAGGAAGGCCACAGAGATTATCAGAGTGCTGGATCACCTCTGCTATGAAAACAGGCTGAGAGAGCTGTTTGTTCAGGCTGGAGAAGGCTCTGCAGAGACCTCACTGTGGTCTTTCAGTACCTACAAGAAAGCTGGAAAGGGACTACTTATCAGAGAATGCAGTAACAGGACAAGAAGTAAATTAGATTAGACATAAGGAAGATGTTTTTCCCTACAGGCATGGTGAGGCACTGGCACAGGTTGCCCAGAAAAGCTGTGGATACATCATCCCCGTAGGTGTTCAAGGATTTGTTGGATGGGACCCTGGGCAGTCTAATTTAGTGGAAGATACTCCTGCCCTGTGGCAGGGTGATTGGAACTGAATGGTCCTAAAGGTCCTTTCCAACCCAAACCATCCCATGAATCGGTGATTCTGTGATAAATTTGAAAGGCAAGACAGATTTGCTAATGCTAGGTAGTTCCTTTTGAAGGAATTTATTTTTTTAAGTCAGGAAAAAGATGCACGAATGTAAATGTGTTGTATGATGCTGCTCAAGCACCTGCCTCTGCCTCCTTTGTCACCAGCCCCATAATAACATCAGAGACAAAAATCAAAGGAGTAAGAAGGAGCAGTTAACATTTCCTCCACAAATGCTAAAAACAGCATGAAATAATGTGTATGAATCATTATATCTACTCTTACGCAAGCTGGAATAAAAATGTAAGAGTCATGCAAACTGGGAAAACTGTCATACTCTGAGACATAATGCATCTCTGGAAGTAAAGAAGAAACTGTTCCACAGACAAGACTGCATAATTACACACTATGTGGGATTTTGCACCTTTCTTTAAAGTATCTGTGCTAACAACTGCCAGAGGTTAACTGCTAACAACAATATACAAGGCTGCAGAAGGCATTTGCTAACCTGCAGTGGCAATGCCTATCTCACTACCAGTTTAATTCTGTCCCACTTCCACTTTTTCACCACATATCAATGCTACAAGACAAATGCCACTCAAGAGCAAGAGGTACACATCCAGTTATTGGGTTTGCCAGGCAATTAAATTGTCCTTTTAATGCTCTCTTAATCACTGTGGTTTCTGTAGAGCTGAATTAGATACATGTTGAAATGATGTCTTACTTCCACTGATTATACCAGTGTCCTTGTCTTTAATGCATTCACACTTCTGAAAGTTACTGCTCTTTTTGTCTTGCCTCCTGCAACAATATTCAGAAGACTATGTTCCTAAAAGCAGCAATTAGCACATTGCAGTGGTACAAACGTCAACTAATCCCCATGGTGATGAGATCCCAAAGGCAAAGCATGTGCTAATATTCTGAACAATACCGGGGAGCATTTCTGGGCACTGGGACTCAGTCATCTATATTGCTAAATTACCAGTATCCCCCCAGGCACATTTTCAGCCCATCCTGACCACCAATGTCAAACAGTCTTCAGTATGGGAGTCAGCCTGGGACACTGACCATTCCCCTCAAGCAGTTTGGATGTGATCACCCTCCCCTGGAGAGTTTCACAGTGCAGATGAAATGCATCCCATTCTGTGCCCACAGGGCCTCCCTTCCAGAGAACAGCAGTAGATACAGTTTAATATACCAATGTTGATAGCTGAGGCTCTCCCATCTCATACTCACTTCTTATCTTAATTTCCTGTACTTATGAAGTTCTTACTCTTATCTGCCTTCTCTGCTTTATTACACAGCATGATGTGCTGCCCATCAGTTAAGCAAGGATAGCCATCATCCTTTGTGCTCTCTCATGGGCAAGGGCTGCAGGGATCACAGAATGCCCTGGGTTCTGCATTTTTTTATGTTTAGAATCCCCTCCATCAGAGCCAGGCATAGATTTAGCAAACAGTTTGATATCCAATAGCTAGCAAGATGAGAGATATGGAACAGCCAATGGGGAAAAGAACAGATTGAATCCCAGAGCCATGGCTGGATGCCTATGGCTGCTACCTTTGGTGAAAACTGATGGTGTCAGTTATTTGGGGGGGTTCTTCTTTCTTAGGTTCTTGAACTAGCCCTGTCTTAGAGACTGTTAGGTATAGAGGCAGCCAGTAAATGCTTTCTGGTTTCAGGAGTGGCTGGGTGGATTACTATACGCACATGTGTTTACAGCCTTACAGTGGTAGTAGGTTGCCTAAATGTTTTGTGGATTAAACTACGTATCAGCCAGTGCTGAGATTTACAGGGCTTCCTTGCAGTTCAGCTTATTATGTCCCATGATGCCTCACCACAGTTCCTCTGGCAAGTGTCTTAGCACGAAGAGCCAGACCAAGGTCAGGATACTTCCAAATTCATCAAAAAGGGACTGAAATTGCAGTGCAGGGCACCATGTTGTCCCCATGCAGCAGTCCCTCATTCCCCATTGGGTCCCATGTGTCATCCAGAGCTACTTAATGTGCCGTGCTGTAAGCACAGGCTTTCTCTATCTGAACCATACCATATGGGTGCCTCATTCCCTTTACATGTGGCTGCAGGTTTCCTGCTGCGTATGCTCAGCCTCCCACAGCTGGAAGCAGTAAGAGGTAGTTTGATCTACATGTTATACTTGGGAAGGATTGAAGTTTGCAAATTTTTAGCACTCTGCACGCTAGCAGGCCCATAATAATCTTTATTGGTGGGTTTGTTTGCTTTATGGTTGCAATTTTCATCCTTAGATGAGAATCTTCAAGCACTTCCTGCAGGAGCAGAAGGCTATTGTCACTTTATCACTTCACAGTTGCAGATCTCTGTCCACCACTCACTGGTCTGTGGTAAACAACATCTCTAGCGTTGCTTCTGTCTGTCAAAGGAAAGGGTTGAGCTGGCGTTTCGCCACATTTGGCGAGTGTGGGCTGATACAAATGGGGTTTTTTTTTATAGTGCCTATCACCAGAATATCAAAGTGCTGAAACGCTGCTAGTCGTGTTCGCCTCCCCATTGATCTTATCACCAAAGGCCAGTCCTACCATCCGTCTTCCTTGTGGTATTGCTTACAGGTTTTGTTTTGTCAGATAGGCTGCTCTGCATCCAGTGCTGGGATAGGCTCTAATTCTAGGGTCAAGTTCCAGGTTTTAATTAGTACTAATGGCAAATGGGCTGTTCACAAATGCTTTTTGCAAGATGACTCCAGCACAGTTTATAGAAGCTCTCTTAAATTCGTTTGTCTCATATAATGAGCTTTTCATTGCTCTAAGAGGTCTACGGATGCTGCACGTGTTAAAACTGAGGTCAAAATATTCTATATCAGGTGAAAGCCACACAGGCAACATCCTAGAAACTAATTTGTAAGAAGTCTGTGATGTTCAAAATGAGATGGTTGTGCCAATCTGAGCTGACTGTTTGTTCATTATCTATATTATAGTTACATTAGACCTTTTAAATTTCAATATATTTTTATGCTTTGGCACTCTCCAGACACATTGAAATAAATCTTGTGCATTTCTGCATGTTGCAGCAACTGGGTTAGTGCTACTGTGGTCAGTTTTAATAGGTATTAATACAGTGAGTAGCAGGCAAATTATAACTGTTTCACATTAGACATAATTTTACAGCAGACAATTTTATAAGGAGAATGGAATGAATCAAATACAGTAATTCATATTAAAATATCTTTTACATTCCCTGTGTTCCAGTGGAACTGATGACAAGCCTAAGGAAGCATGCTAGGACAAACAGACCAGAAAATTAAATTCCTCTAGCTTTCATATGCCACAGCAGGAATAATTTCACTTCCTCCCTTCCTCCCTTCCTCCCTTCCTCCCTTCCTTTCCTTCCTTTCCTTCCTCCCTTCCTTTCCTTCCTCCCTTCCTCCCTTCCTCCCTTCCTCCCT
>NW_024885532.1:24237725-24253763 GCF_019232065.1 Centrocercus urophasianus
CTCCCTCCCTCCCTCCCTCCCTCCCTCCCTCCCTCCCTCCCTTTGGAGAGAGAATGACAATGCAATGTTACATTTCCAAATCTTATAAAAAAACATATATTTTCAGTTTCATACAAACATGGTCTGGTTTAGTTCTTTTGGATTGTCTCTAATGTGGTATTCATGATAATGTCATTTACTTTGCATGTGAATAAAGCCAAATGGTTACAGCCAAGGTTTGAATCTCACAGCCCTGGATCTTTGGGAAATGTTTATTCTCTCAATTAAGCATATATGTATTTGCCAGATGTACAAGGTTTGACACTGTTTTTATGTACACCCCATGCTGAAAGGCCTGTGCTCAAGCTCCAGAGTGCACTGAATGCAGAGCACTTCAACATGTGGGTGCTTTTGCACTGAAGCTCTGGGTGCTTTGATCTCAGTGTTCGTGAGTCAGGAGATCCCTGTGAAGGCTCTCAGGGATTTTGTGTCTGCTAGCATCAGTGGGGCATCCAGAGCAGATCTTTCTTAGTAAGATGGGAGGTTATTCAGCCTGATTTTAACTGTCCAAATGTTGAGTGCCTTGCCTAAATCACTCTACTAGCTATGATCAATACAGAGAGAGACATACCTGTAAGAGAGCCTTTTATTTCATGCTTATGTATGAGGTAATCAATCTTCAAGACCAGTGGGAGAACTGGCTTCTGTCTGTATATCACTAATAAGGAGAGTCCAAACAACAGGCTTGTCTAGGTGGCTACCATTTAGACAGCTGTGCTATGGGGCCAAGATACAGACAGGCTGCCACAAGGGCAGAGAAAACCAACTACATGTGATGCATATGGTGATGGAAGTCACCATGTTCTCAGGCCCTTTCTTTACCTTGGAGCAGAGACAGCATTGGTCATAAATCAGCAATAAATAAAATGCTAAAACTTAGCAAGATGAAAAAAATAATCAACTCATGCTTACAGAAAAGTTACATGAAAACTTCCTAAAAATATCTGCATTATGAATCTGTCTATTCCTGGCTTAGAGAGGTTCCAGCAGCCCACAGATTATTTTGCCCCTCGTTCCCTCCAAAGTGGATGATGAAAGAACCAAGCTGTGCAGTAACAAGTGGCAGCCTGTAGAAGGCTGGTTACATTTGAACTTAAGGTCTACTGCTAGGACAACCTCCCCTTGGAGGGAAGATTTAGTTTGGATATAAGGAAGATGGTTTTTTTACAGTAAGGATGGTGAGACACTGGAACAGATTGCCCAGAGAGATGGTGGATGCCCCATCACTGCAGACACTTAAGGTCAGGCTGGACCTGGCTCTGAGCACCCCAAACTAGCTGCACATGTCCCTGTTAATTGCAGAGGAGTTGGACTAGATGACCTTTAAGAGTCCCTTCCAACTCAACTCTGTGATGACTCCATGATGACTCCATGGCTCCAGGCCAACTCCTGAAAATATAGGGATAAAGACAATTTAAAGAAGTCATGTATGCTTGGTGCCCAGACTACTTCACAGCCCAAGGCTGGTTGAACATGGTTTCAAATCATCTGGACACTCTTTGCCCTAAGGCCATCAAGAGCCCCAGCTCTGCACATTGATGTACATGGCCACCTATAACACAGTTTCTGAATGTAAGTCCTAGTCCTACAAATCCTTACCCATCTAAGTAAATTTTACACATGGGAATGTTTCCTGTAAAGTTGGTTGTAACTATTCAGATTTTTCAAGCTAGGCCTTACTAAAAGTCTTTACAGGATTGAACTTACAGTTCAAGTGACCAAATCTAACCTAGTTTGTGACCATATTTTGGGACGAGGGAAGAGGGAAGTATTACAAAACATTACTACAAATGGGTCCAAGAAATCTACTGCTCCTTTTCTACCAAATTTGGATTAATAAATTAATAGCATGATATTTCCATCTTGGATAGAATCTAACGAAAAGCTGTTGATTATTATGTGTGTCTCATCTTAATGATAAACAAATACAAAAGACTTTATGCTTTAAAATTAAAAAAGAAATTATGGCCTTTTTTTCTATATCTGGTAGAACCTGGTACATAATTACCTAGAATAAGGAAACCAATGAGAGAGAACTTCACAATCAGTCTCCTTCATGTGTAGCTGACTATAATGAATTAATGTGCTGGAGAGCGAGAGACAGATTTATTTATATATTTTTTATTTTTATCTATAATATGTAAAAAAAGTAACACAGAACTCCAAATAAGAAAATAGAAATAAAAAGAAACTGAGAATTAATGCAGAAAACTATAGAAAATCCTTTATCTCCTTTTAATTAAAATTTGATATTTGTTATTTACTCAGTATTAAACACTAATAATTACTGTATAGTAGCTAGCAATATACAAAGTGTTTAAAAATAATTTGAGATTCTACAAATCTGAACATATATTTTTCTGTACAAGCAGAGTTATATTTGTTTCACAGAGGAGCTGTAACATTGCATTAATCTTTATAAATCATGGAGAGGTCTTCAGACACCAAGTATAATATAAAACATTATAGCAAGTGGTTCATCTTTTATTCAGTCAGACCTGAAGACTATATAACTTATGTTTCTAATAGTTCAAGAAGTTTTCAGGATGCTCACTGGGCATATCAATACATAAATACATAGTTGTAGCTAATTGAATATCTCATCTAGGAGTTCATCATGACTTCTGTTATTTTTACACTTTTTAAAGTGTTTCAATTCAATGTTCATATTTTCCGGTTGTTATATTGTTGGTGGGTTTTGTTGTTTGCTCTTATTTTTTGTCTTAGTTTCTGCCTCTGACTATGATGGAAAAAAAGGCAGTGAGTTATCGTGGGCATTTGCAGACAGGGGTGGGGTGGGTGGACAAATTATTTCTGTATGGGGATTTCGGCACTCTGAATTTTTCAGACTTGTCTTTTCCACTTAACAGCATACCCACATTCCTATTTTACAACATAAAAACGTATAGTGGTAAAGCAAAGGAAAAAGTGAAATAGATCTTGCTATGACCATAATAGATAGTGAAAAAATAAAAGAAAAAATAAAGTATTCCAACGCTTCACATAGCTGGAGGCCAGAGCGTCTGGCTTTTGTTGTTATGGCAATGTTAACAATATCAACAACAGGAGGTGAGATAGATGATGGGGCTTGGAAGAACATTGATGGGAAAAATTACCATCTACCTATAGACGTACAGACACAGAATGTTCAGTGTTGCAGTTATTCTGTGGTTGAACAACAAGGAACTAGTTGTTGTTGGATCACTATGGGTACATCAACAGTCAAACAAGCAAACAAAAAAAAAAGTGGCTAAATAGTGCAAAATATACTGTGAAAACGGGAAGGAAGATCACGTAGGTGGAACCAGATGGCATAAGCTTCTTCAGTAACTACAGATCATTTCTCTTCTGAAGATGTAGAGATAGGTCTAGATTTAGAAATGTTTTTCCCATGCACTCAACATGTTTGCTTAATATAGAACACAGATGGAATCAGACTTGCAGTTGTTGCCAGTATCTACAGCTTTGATGGAGGTTTTTGGGCCATATTCATTGAGAAGCATGAGCACAGGTGCAAAAAGATAGTATATGAACTGTTTACCTGATCAGAACAAATACTAAATGAATAAATGAATAAATAAATAAAATCATCTTGTTGGACTTTGTTGGGAGCCAAACTAAGCTTTTTCCTACTCATCATCTTCTCCCGAAACAAAGCTCTGCAACAGGGAAAGGACAACATTCCCTGGATAAAATGAAGCTGTAATCCTAAAAGGATCTCTCTCTAGAAGAGAAATTGTATAAAAATGGATTCCTTTTCTTTCTTCTTTGCCAGGAGAGATTGGAAAGACAGCTATTCCATGCAGTTTTATTTGTGGAGGAGCCCTTAAACAGTCTGCTCACAATAGAGAGGACAGGAGAAAACATAAAGAGTGTATGTCTGTTGAGTGAAGAATACAGATGTTTTTTGAAAAGAATGAAGTAGTGTGAGCAAACCCTAAAAGATACTGTGTGAAGGTTTCTTGGAGTACAAGGACGACAAAAACGAAGAGATAGACATGAGGAGAAATGGAGCAGAGATTGTTTTCTGTTGACTTGAATGGAGTGTCTGTGTAGTTGCAAGGGAATGGCCTGGGTAAGAGAGGGGTTCATGTAAGACATGTGGGAGGGAGAGAGAGGAGAGAATAGAACAGCTCCACAAAGGAAAGATTTGGATGAACCAAAGGAAAAGGGGAACGATAAGAAACTGTACAACACTGTTATTCTCATTTGTTTTTGCACTTCTATTTCCTGCAAAGGACAGAAGAGCTGGTTTGCACTGAACTGTCTCAATAGCAGGTAACTGGGATACCAGGTATAGGTTTGCAATGGGATCAAGCAACTGAGCAGCTTGAACTGAGAATGACAGTGTTGGGACAAGTGGCCTGTAGGCTAGAAAATGGACTGAAGAAACAGAATACCCCAAGATGCATAAATCCAGATGTCATTTTTGGGAAGGAAGGTAATTACAGTTAATGATGCTGGTGTTGAAAGAAAGGCCTGCAAGACAAGGGAAAGTGGCCAGCCCAGGAAGAGACCATTCCAAGGGTATCTCAGGAGCACTGTCCTGCTTAAGCAATTCAACAAGTTGACCCAGAATAGAAAACATCACAGATGTGTCATACCCAGACACATTTTCTTCCAGTACTTTCATCAAGGACATCTGTATGCTGATATTTTGTGGCTAGCTAGACAACCTGTGCTGTGTTGTCTGGATGCATTCCTAACTCTCAGTCCTGATGGCAATCTTCCCAGTTAAAACAATGCTCCTTTTCATTTATCGGTGATACAGACCTAACAGACATATCAGACCATGGATGTTTTTTGTTCTTTTGTGTGTGTGCACTTACAATTACCAGCCAGTGATTTCATTTTAAATGAACATGACAAAGCAAGGAGGAGATGTAGCAGGAGCACAGCATTGCAGCTCAGACACGGATGCACTTGAGCAGTATCAGAAATCCATGTTCTTTTTAACCAAGGCTATTATTGCATCAGTGAAGAGAAGTAATCTACAAATCCAACCCCTACATTTGCAGAGCAAGCCATTCTGTTGAGTAATACTTATGGGGTTGTTGAAGGCAAGACCCAGGAAACTCAGGGAAAGCACAAAATTATCCTTTTCTAATGTTTCTGATATGTAACTGTCTCTTGTGAGGACTGGCAATAGGTGAATGGTTGGACTGGATGATCTTGAAGGTCTTTTCCAAACTTGGTGATTCTGTGATTCTTACCTTACCCTAAATTTCTGTTTTTTGCCCAAGATATCCAAATGCATAGAGGGCTTTTCCAGCCCTCTGCTTGGCCGTGGAGACTGCTCAGTGAATTTGAAATGAAACACAACAATGAGGTGAATCACAGTCCCATTTGGCCACACTAAATTCTCCATGTTGTTGTCTTCATGGAAGCTGTTCCTTTGAAGTATTATAATATGGCCAAATAAATTCAAATATGGAAGAAATGTCAATCGTCTGCAAAGAAAAACAGAATCTAACTGCATACAAAGCATTCTTTTCATTTTAATAGTAGTGTCCTGGTTTCAGCTGGGACAGAGTTGATTTTTTTCATTGTCTGGTATGATGCTATGTTTTGGCTTTAAGAGAAAAACGATGTTGATAACACACCAATGTTTTAGTTGCTGCTGATTGGTGCTATACAAAACGAGGGACATTTCAGTTTTTCAGCTTCCCATTCTGCCCTGCCACCAAAAAGGGAAGGGGAAGCACAATGAGCTGAGAGGGGACAGAACCAGGACAGCTGATATTCCAAAGGGATATCAAAGGGATATTCCATACCATGTGACATGATATGAAAGAAACTATAAAGCTAAGAGAGTTGGCCTGAGGAGCAGCTGCTGCTCAGGAACTGAATAGGCATTGGGTAATGGGTGGTGAGCAGTTCTCTGTGCATCACTTGTTTTCCTATGTACATATATATCTGTTTTTGTATGTATTTGCATATATGCACATATATATATATACATATACAAACACACGCACACAGGTAGATTGCTCTGAAAGTTATGCCTCCTGTTCTGCCAGCATTCCATTAAAATCTATTGCTGTGTGACAGATGGCAGACTGACAAAATGCCATCTGACATGGAAGCAATGTATGAAGCAAAAATGTGGAAGTGAATTCCTCCATGCAGAAAAAATGGCACCCATTGACATTCATCAATGCTTGCTGAATGTTTATGGAGACCACTCAATGTGAGCACAGCGAGGTGGTGGGTGGTGTGTTTCAGCAGTGGCAACAACATGAAAGATAAGCCACGTTCTGGACAGCCACACAGATTTTTACATGAACAGCATGGAGGCTCTTGTTCATCACTGGTGAAAATGTGTAGCTAATGGAGGTGACTATGTTGAAAAATAGCAGTCTGTAGCTGAGAATTTGCTCTGTCAAGTAGTGTTATTGTATTCTTTATATCTGTTGTAGTTTCCATGGAAATAAATAAGAGACAAAACTTTCAGAGCAACCTGTATATAATAATTGTATTTCCCTCTTTCTTTCCTGTTTTAGCAAATAGTTTTTATCTCAATTTAGGAGTTCTACCATTTTTTTCCCTATTCTCTCCCCCATCATAATGGGAAGCAGGGAGCAATAGGCTGTGTGGTGTTTAGTTCCTTGCTGAATTAAACCACAACAGATAGAAGCACTGCTATTTTCAATAAATAGGAGTGAATTGTCTTCCAAATCCCATAATGAGACTATAGAGAAATACTTGCTCTTTCAGTGCCAAGCTAAATGCTGCACCCAGAGCATTCTCTGGCAATTTAAAACACAGTATAGAATCACAGAATCACCAAGATTGGAAAAAACCTCCAGGATCATTCAGTCCAGCCATCCACCTACCACCAATACATCCCCACTAAACCATGTCCCTCAGTACAACATCTAAATGTTTCTTGAATATCTTCAGGGATGGTGACTACCACCTCCATGGGCAGGCCATTTCAGTGCCTGATCACTCTTTCAGAGAAGAATTTTCCCTTAATGTCCAACCTGAATCTCACCTGGCACAACCTGAGGCCATTCTCTCTAGTTCTATTGCTAGTTTGTGGGAGAAGAGCCCAATCCCACCTTACCACAACCTCCCTTCAGGTATTTGTAATGAGCAGTAAGGTCTCCTGTGAGCCTCCTCTTCTCCAGAAGAAACAACTCAGTTCCCTCAGCTGCTCTCATAAGACTTGTGCTCCAGACCCCTCACCAGCTTTATTATCCTTTTCTGGACATGTTCCAGCACCTCAGTGTTTTTCGTGTAATGAAGGGCCCAAAACTGAACACCGTACTCAAGATGCAGCCTCACCAGTGCTGAATACAGAGGTATGATCATTTTCCTGCTCCTGCTGGCAGTGCTATTTCTTATACAAGTCAGGATGCAATTGGAGCTGTTGGCCACCTGGGCACACTGCTGGCTCATGTTCAGCCAAGCATCAGCCAACAGTCCCAGGTCTGCCTCTTATATACAGCCTTCGAGTCACTCTGCCTCAAGCCTGTAGCATTGCCTGGGGTTGTTATGGCCAAAGTGCGGGACCCAGTGCTTGATCTTGTAGAATTTCATCTCTTTGGCTTCAGCCCAGCTATCCAGACTGTCCAGAACCCTCTGTAGGGCCTTTCTACCCCCAGGCAGATTCACGCCTCCTCTCAGCTTGGTGACATCTGCAAACTTACTGAGGATGCACTCAGTGCCCTCATCCAGATCATCAATAAAGAAGAGGACAGCCCCAGCACCGACCCCTGGGGTACACCACTCATGACCAGTCACCAGCTGGATTTAATTCCATTCACCACCACTCTCTGGGGCTGGCCCTCCAGCCAGTTCTTCACCCAGAAAAGAGTGTACATCACCAAGCCATGTGCTGCCAGCTACTCCATGAGAATACTGTGGGAGACAGTGTCAAAGGCTTTCATGATGTCTAGGTAGACTATGTCAACAACCTTTCCCTTGATCACCAGGCAGGTCACTTGATTACAGAAGGAGATCAGGTTGGTCAAGCAGGACCTGCCTTTCATGCTGTCTGGGCCTGATCCCTGGGTTGTCCTACACATGCTGTGTGATCTTCCTCAAGAAGATTTGCTCCTTACCTGGCACCAAGGTCAGCCTGACAAGCCTGTAGTTCCCCAGATCCTCCTTACAACCTGTCTTGTAGATGGGAGTCACATTGGCAAGTCTCCAAATTACAGCCCAGAAAAGAAGATCTTTGAGCAAGTAACACAGCACCATTAAAACTGTGTAAGATCTATGGAGAGTTTTTGGGCAGGGACACAATTTTCATTTGTTAATAATGGCCAAGGAAATCAGCCACTCTGACAAATCAGATTACTACTAAGTACTACGGGTGTGATTGATGTGACCAGATGATGGTTGACCTGGCAGTTATATAGGCCCTCTGCGTGGACTCTGGAGAGAAGCCCCACTGTAACTAAACATCAAAAAGGAGGTCAGATGAGTCATAGAATCATAGAATCACTCAGGTTGGAAAAGACCTTAAAGATCATCTAGTTCAACCATGACTTAACTATACTACCCTAACTCAAACAACCCTCTGCTAAATCATGTCCCTGAGTCATACCCCGAAAAGCCTGTTCATCTGCAACTCTAGTGGAAGCTGATGATGGCTTGATTAGAAGCAGAGGTCTTCTCCATCAGTATATGGTGTCAGGTGAGGTAAAACCCAATTCTGGGGCTTCAAATATCCTTTGATTTGATAGGATCACCAAGGTTGTAAAAGACCTCCAAGATCATCCAGTTTGGGATGACCGAGACAGTTATGCAGACACCTGGACGCTGGGTAGAAAAGCAGACATATGTATGCATATGACATATGCCTGTTGGCCAGCCTGGATATAAATGATTATTTGTGCCATGACTGATTTTGGATTTGTGTATGCACAGTGCAGACCTGTGATGTATTCAAGCAGGAGAAAGAGCAAAAATATGTGGGAGGATTGTGCTGGAGAACAATGAAATGTATTTCTTTTGAAACCTGGTTGCTATGGAACAAAAAGCAGCTATCTTGAGTGTTTGGAAAGCTGAGTTTCTTCCTAACAAACACAGTAGTGTTTTTTCCCTGCCTGAGTCTCTATGAGACAGCAGTCTTTCAAAACTGCATATATTTTTCTTCGGTGAGATCTGTTGAGACTGTCAGAGACTTTGAACATAACTAAATAGAGCTGAATTTTTCCATGAGCTGGAAATTGGAAACATTTGATGATTTGCAAAAATTCATTTCAGTATTAAAAAAAATATTTTAGCTAATATAATGTCATTTTTATTTTTATACTCATTACTTACCGTATTTCAAAATGTGTTGCTAGTGATAGTATATAATTACTTAATTGAAGTATTCTATCATTTTAATTATCTTTAAAAATCATAGACAGGCAAGTGCTACTTAGCATGTTTAAAGCTTGATTTTTCATATTCAGAAATGTCTCATGATTGTGATATTTGACAAAGATGCAAATGCTGTGAAATTGTGCAAAAATAATAAATAAACATTACATTACTTTGGAACTGTATAATGAAATTCTGAAAACTGAAAATATTTCTTCATTGTAGAAGTAATGGGCATCAGATATAAAAATCTAGGTTTTGTTTCAAAAAATTTAGATTTTTATGGAAGCTGCATGTACAGGCTGTACAAAAAGCAAGACTGAGAATAAATGTAGACTGGCTTTAGTTTATAATGTTATTCTTCAGAGTAGTTTTCACACAAATTTTGATGAAATGTATAGAACTTTTTTCTGAAGTTCTTATTTTCAGTGACAGGCTTTCCACTAAATCTGAGAGACACATGCATGCCATTGCATGTCTAAATCTGGAGAAAGAATTGGGCTTAAAGTTTGAACAAAACAAAGTGATCAGATAGCCAGATAATCTACCAAGATGGAAGATGTGACCAGGCAGCAAAGGCTAAATTAATTCCATTTGCCTCATGTTTGCCATAGACAAATACATATCAAAGGCTAAATCTGAGTTTTACCAGCTTTTCACATGTCCTAATTCACTATATCTACAAGAGAAGGGAAAACTGTTTTTGGGAAAAAAAGCAAGCAAACAAACAAACAAAAAAACATTATTATTATAAGCACAAATATTGAATTGATTCTATTGATTCATTGATATAATGCACAATGAACCAGTGTAAAAGCTGGTCAGTGTTTAGACAAACAAAATTATCTTCTTTAAAAGTTAGTGATGTGTTCATCTAGAGGGTAGCACCTAAGTATGCAGGAGTAATTGGACTTTCACACTTGCTATCTTAATGAAGAATATCCATGTAATAGAGCTAAACAAGCCCTGCAAACACGTGTGAAGTGGTGATCCAGTGGTGGGCAAGGTGAGAGAGAAAAGAGACTGGTGGAGCTCGTCCAGCTTTCAGACGTGGCCTGCTGACTATGGCAAAGCAAGAGGTGCAAAGCAGGAGATGTGTAGAAGAGAGCACTGAGGTCTTAATGCTACCTGGTACTCCCACTGCCACCCCAAGGCAATATCAGTATTAGGATTCCTAGGGTTATGACTCCTCAGAGAATGCAAGAGTCGCTTTTGCAGCTCTGGCATTCAGACCTGGAAAACTCCCTCTCTAGATGAGATAACATCTGCTGCTGCTGCTAGTTGACTATGAGCAGTTCAAGTGGTAGCAGGCTGTGCAGCAGTGGAGAAAGTTCAAGTTTACAGGCAGCTGTCGGTGCACAGATAAAGGGGAGAGGGAGAATTGTTACAGCTGCACATAATGGCATTTATTTCTAGGAGATTTTGGTGTTCTGGGGGGGTTATTTATTTTTTTCTTCATTAATAAATAAAAGTATGGAAATGAATTGCTGCCTGCAGTTCAGGCAGTGCATGTACAGAGGCCCCAGTGAGAAAGCGATGCAGAGCGATCACAGCCAGGAGAGCCACGATTGTGTCAGAGCTGCCTCTCTCTCTGCACCACAGTTCACATTCACAACCTGCCAGTGGAGAGAATGGAAAAGTGCTTTGACAGCACTTAGAAACCCTGAAGCCACCCCCCCTGCAAAGGAGAGGCCAAGTGCACTGCTCTGTCCCTATTCCATATGTGAGATAATTTGTATTCATCCAGATGCTAGGGAAGTTGGCCTGTTTCCAAGACGTCTAGCGCGTGTACTCAATAGGTTCTGGATGGCCTCTGTAACCCTGAAACACAAACCCTCGAGTGCTGCCGCGAGCACCAGATCCCTGCTGAGCACAGGAGGAGGAGCGGACCAGGCTCGGCTGCTATTTTGGGTTCCAGGTATCTTTGGACAGAGCACTCAACTGGCCCTGACCTTTCAGAGCGTGCATTACAGCCTGTCAGCAAGATGTTGAAGACTCTCACTCATGAAGATGGCTTTATACCTTATCTTACTGCCCAAAGCAGGGCACTCAAGCACTTGGCATTCACCTTCAAATGTAGGCCCTGGCTGCTTGGCCCCAGTGTCTCTCCCTTCATCTGTTTGGCTGGTATTCAATTTTGGGGGTGATTTTTTTCAGTTTGGGTTGGATTTTTTTTTTTTTAAACTGAGCCATTTGATTGGCTTAGAACTTCAAAAAACATTGCAATGGCTTATTCCTAATGGAAGAAATGTGCAGACTTTTGAGGGAGCAAGAGGCTGTGAAGGCAGCCCAAAATGGAAAGAGCGAGGACTCATTTTCTACGAAAAGAGTTGCTTTCTCCTTCATTTCTCACAAATGATTGAGTACACAGGGAGAAAACAATGGCCCTGGTGTTTCTTATTGGCATTTGCCCTAACTGTGGAAATTGAGTTGTGCACACGCACCAATCCTCCTCCCACCAGTGCAAACTGCAATAAATCTAGTTTGGAGCAGGTTGATTAGGTTGATGTGGCCGTGTCACCCAGTGTCCCTGTGGTGCCCCAAGAAGGCAGCAAAGCCTTGGCTGAGGGCAGGAGAAGGGGAAAACTGTGCACACTCAGCGTCACGGAACTCCAGAACACCGGATAGAGCCAGGCAGGCAGTGCCCGGCCCCACATGATGATATTCATTTCACACAGCCCCTGCCTGTTCCAGCTGGAACGATAGGAGATGCAAACTTTGACTTCTGTGCTTGAAAGAGATATTGTCTGATGGAAGTGTGTGGGTGGCGGGTAAAACAAGCAGCTAAGTGTCAGCACAAGAAGCAAACATTCTCCTTCCCCGCTCTGCCCCCTCCCAATGTCGTTTTTGACGTAATGAGCATTGCTCCCAATTTTCCTTCCAAATAGGCATTGCGCTGGTCCCCATGGCAACTGTCATGTTCAAAAGATGCCCTGACAGGAGCCATGAAAGGCCCAGAGACATTTGTATCAAATGGTCACAACCACCCTAGCTAATGCTTAACAAATACTCTGCTAGGCTGCATTTGTCAAAATGAAGAGCACAAACATTTGTGTTCCATTAAACAGAAATTATTAAGACGCGAATAGGAAGAAACCAAACTGGACAATTTTTTTTGTGTACACAGCTGTGTTATGAAGTAATACAGGGAATGTTAGTACGAATAATGATTGCACATGTGCATTCAATTTATTTCTTTTACTTCTTCTATGGTCTCCTTTAACCCTTTTCAGAAATCAAATGCAGGTCTAACAGCTGGTTAAGACAGGGATTTCAACTGCTCCTTTCACACTGCTGAGGTCCAATAGCACTTCTTTATTTGAAGGCAGGCTGGGTCACCAGGAAGTTGCGCTTTTGAAAAATGTTCACGTACATGATGATTGAGCATATAAATATGGTGGTCAGATTTTTACTGGGGAAAAGAAACTACATGGGTGTATCCTGAACCACTGTGCATCCTTACACCTTCCTGGGCTGCAGGGAAGCAAATCTGATTTGTTGCAGCTGAGGACCTGGCCTGAGGTCCAATGCATTAACAAAAAAATAATAGCCATAGTGAATCGTGCTTCCAGCTCAGCTGAAAATCAAAAGTGAAAGTTGAGGAAGAAAGCAGAGCCTCCTCCCACCACAGCCCTTCTCCTGGCTCCTTGTCACAGAGCGTAATTTAGAGCAGTTCCTTTTATGCCTTGCTGCAAGTAAATAACAAAAGCAGACTGTGCTACACGGCCCAACAATGACAGTCTGTGCGCAGTTCTGCAGGCCACAAAAGGCTATGGTGGCTTTGCTTCTTCCGGTCAACTCAACCTCCCTTCTTTTCTTCCAAGAAAAAAACAGTTGGCCAGGATCCTGGTTCAGCAATGGGCCCAGGCCAAATGCCCTGTGCATGTGTGTGTACCCGCGCCTGGACTGCCTCTGTCTTCCCTGTTCATAACTCTTTTCACTTATCATTTCATTTTCCCATTTCAATGCTCTGACTACGCAGGCAGCAGAAGTAATTGCTCTGGAATATGTATTTCCATCACATGAAGCTTTTATTCCCGGAAGGTCTGGTTTTGCAACAGTTCGAATGCTTAAATATCTGTGCCAGGATACCTCCTACCTCCTCCCTTGCTTTCTCCTCACACTCCCTCCTATCTCTCTTTAAGCCTGTGAAACTCCTATTATCCCACTGAACCTCCATCTCTCAGGATGAACTGAATAAGACCCTTATCCCAGGCTGGGCACGTGGGAGGGGAAGAAGCAAATGGAAAACATTTATCTTTCTAGATGTAATTGCAAAACAGGAATTTGCTGTTCCATCAGCATGCACATTATCCAGATTTGGACTTCTACAGAAAAGCTAACTTCCAAGAACCATAGAATCCTATAATGGCTGAGGCTGGCAGGGCCCATCAGTCCATGCCCCCAGCAGGGACACCCAGAGCAGGGTGCCCAGGGCCACGTTCAGGCAGCTCTGGGAGATCCTCAAGGAGGAGACCCCACAGCCTCTGGGCAGCCTGTGCCAGTGCTCCATCACTGCACAGCACAGAAAGACTCCTGGTGTTCAGAGGGATCCTCCAGTGCTTTAATTTGTGCCCATGGTATCTTGTCCTGGCAGTGGGTGCCACTGAGAAAAGCCTGGCTCTGGTATTTTGGCACCCACCCTGCGGGTCTATGTCTATGAATACCTGGCTTTTCCAGGTTGAACAATCCCAGCTTGCTCAACTTATCCTCATAGAAGAGATGGTCCAGTTCTTTCATTATTCTGGTATCTCTTCATTGAATTCTCTCCAGTATGCCCATCTCTCTCTTACACTGGGGGGCCCAGAACTGGATCCAGCACTCTAGGTGTGGCCTCAGCATCTAAGCAGAGTGGAAGAATCACCTCTCTCAACCTCTTGACAATACTTTACCTAATGCAATCAAGAATATCATTAGCCTTGTTAGCAGCAAGAGCATATTGCTGGTTTGTGTTCAACTTGGTGTTCACCAGGACCTCCCACACTTAGCCATGGACAGATGCACTATCAGTCTCTTCTACCTTCAAACCTAGTTTAAAGCCCTGTCAATGAGCCCAGATAGCTTCTGGGCCAGATTTTTTTCCCCTCTGATCCATGGACCCCATGTGCAGCCATCAGGCTGAGCACTGAGTAAACTGCCCCATGGTCTAAAAAGCCAAAATTCTTGAGGTGGCACTAGCCTCTTAGCCACGTATTTATCAGATGGGTTTTCCTGGTCTTCTCACTATCCCTCGCTGCCACTGAAGAGACAGGAGAAAATTCCACCAGCACTCATGCATTATCCCAGCCTGCCCCAGTCCTCCAAAGTCCCTTTTGATAGCTCTTAGGATACTCTCAGCAACTTCATTGCTGCCAGCCTCAAATATCATTAGGGGATAACAATCAGTGAGGTGAACCAGACTAGGGAGTCTCTTAGTAACGTTCCTGACCCAGGCTCCAGGGAGGCAGCACATTTCCCTATGGGTAGGGTCTGCACAACATATAGGGCCCTCTGTTCCTTTTGGAAGGGAGTCACCTACAACAATTACTCTTCTTTCCTTCTTGGCAGAGGCAGTCTTGAGGTGTGGGGCTATCTTCTCACCCTAGACAAACTCCTGTGTGGACCTTCCACCTCATGCTCACTTACCTGTCACTTGATTTTCAGAGCCTCAAACCTATTATGCAGGGCACCTGGGAAGGCAAGATAGGTATGGAGGGGGTTTGCCTGCCATGCCTAAATGAGATCTGTCTCCATTCCTCCCCTCTCTTAGGTCCCCTCTCTCTGCCTGACAGCGACAGTGCAGGGGGGCCCCATTATTTGAGGTGTACCATCCTGGTGCCTCATATCTGAGCGACTTGTTCTTATGATCAGACAGTCATCCATCCAAAATATCTGTAGTCAGGGCTGAACAACCTGAATTAATGGAAGTTGAAATGTAGAAAAGATATTGCCTTTTCTTTATTCATCAGAATTTCTACTTTGACTATATTGTTTAATGGAAATCTGTATTTTATTTACTTAGTCTATTTGAATGTGTGGTTATGACAATAGCATGAAAATTTTGGTAATATTCTATATAGGAATAAATGCCCAAATATTTTCCTTTATGTCAGTGAAATTTCTGATAATGAATTTTGACACCCTATATTAAAATAGAGTCCTTAACAAACTTCTTAGCCAAAAATGTTGGCTTAAAGGATGCTTGAGAATTCTCAAGCTGACAGGTTTTCTATCAGAAAATGTTGTTTGATTTGACCAAATGGAGAATTCCCATGGCACCTTACTAAAACTTTACCTGTAAATGCAACATTTCATTCCAGCTTTATTGAAATGTCTGTAAGTTATTGTACTCCAGACTATTCAGAACCTCTGAATTTTGAACCAAAATGCTGAATCTTTGAATAACCAAGGTGGAAAAGCTGCATAAGGACCCCTTTCTCATTTTCATCTAGGACAAGAACTGGGAGTAGGAAGGGCAAGAGGGAGTCCTACACATCTAGAAGACATTGGGTTGAAAGCAAGAAAAAGGCGTAATTTCAGTGTGTAAGCTGAGGATGTCCTTCAAACAAGAAGTTATATATACTCAAAGTTCTGAGCACAAATCTCTTGTGCACGCAAAGACATTAACCCCAGCACAGAAATGCTCTGAGCCATGGTTTTTTTTTTTTTTTTTTTTTTTTTTTTTTTTTTTTTTTTTGT
>NW_024885532.1:24253863-24269037 GCF_019232065.1 Centrocercus urophasianus
TCTGTGCAGTTTCCATCCGTTTGTTCTATCTTCATCTTTTTCAGCAATAAATAAAGAAACCAACAAACAAAACATACAACAGAGTAGGTCTATTTTGAATAACAACAATGTAGCAACAATATAGTTTTACCACAAATAATGGAATGTTTTACAGAAAGAAAACAACTTTTACTAATTTTTAAGTTTGGTGTGTACTTTAAAAGAGTGATGGACAAAATAATGAAGCATACGAGATAAACTCCCACTCAGTCTCCTCTAAATACCAGCAAGCACTAACAGAACCAAACTTCTTTTTGTTATTTCAGACTAACACTTTGTCCATAATTCACATACAGTAATTTCTACCAAGTGTACCCTGCACTCTATGGTAACACACGGAGATGCTGTTCAACAGCCATGAACAATTTACAGTCCTGAGTTCCTGCTATGAAAGTCTATAATCTGGAAGAATTTAGGGAAGGTGTACCCTCAGGTTTTGGAGGAAGGGTTTCATCCATTTCTCTCAGGGAACTGAAAGAGGCTGAAGAACATGAACATTACTTAGCTGGTGCTGAAGCCTAGATTGGAGATGTCATCTTTATTTTTTTAATGCCCTTGGTTTTTCCTATTGGTGCAAGAACAACGCTTTACTGTTTTGGAAGGTTTACTTGCTATTATTTTAATAAAAACCTGAAAAAAAGCAACAAGATTAATCACTTTGGGACTAAGCATGAAAACTTTCGGAAGGAATCTTTACAGTTTATTGAAACACTTACTAACTAATCATGTGAACATATAATATTTACTAACCCTTTAAAACTTTGATTATTTTTCCAGGACATTGGCAGGTCTTTTAAGATTTCTTCCAAACCAGTACTAAATAATTGCTCAGGAGACTTCATATCACAAAATATGAATTGAGCTGTTCATCTGTAGGCTATTCCTGACACATACATGTAGCGAGTTTGCAAGTTTTAAGTTGTCATGAATGTTTCTTGAGGAATGGCCTTGGACAGAGGTAATTATTCTAAATCAAATAAATATGTTGGTCTTCATTTTCCAAAATACCCAAAATTTTGGCCTGCAAAATTTCACTTTGAAATATGATGACATCTTTTATTTAGTGAAACATAAAAATATCCCTGGAAACAAAGAAACTCTCTGCAGAGGGTCTGATCCTACAAACTTTACCCTCATGAATTATAGCTCTCCAGATGAGTTTTCCCATTGAGTTTAACAGAGCTGCTTATCTAGATTTTCATGTTAGCTGAGGTGTTTGTACCATTAGGTGTTCGATGCTCCATCTTACTACTACAGTTGTATGCACCATTAACATTGCTTTGTAAGTAAAGCATACAATAGATGCTTTCCAGGATAATTGAATTATTAAAACAAATCGATGGTTGGCTGTTTTCTTGAGAAAAAGAAAATTCTAGTCCTCTAAATGATGAATTTTCGAGGGTCAAATTCTGAACCAGTTTTTACGTGATCCCCAAATCTTTTTCCATTCTGTTGTTTGTATAAATTATGTTTACAACTGCAAGTTAAGAAGAGTAGGGGTAGAAAATAAAACCTTCTGAAGGCTCTGACCACTCTAAGGACAATAACTCAAACTGAGCCAGGGGCTCTGGGTACAGCAAGCTGCTTGGGGACACACATTTGGGCTGCATGAGGTCTTTCCTGAGTTTGATTCAAACACACTGACTAAAGCCCTTAGGAATCAATGGAAAGAATACCATTGATTGCTGGCAGAGTCTGGATGTGGTTTTAAATGAGCACTTTGGGATAATGGCTTTGTTACAGACCAGGAACAAGAATGTCACAGGATTTTGTTGCTACAATACTGCAGCATGTTGGAAACGCCGAGGCACAGGTACACATGCAGCAGCCCTGAGCCATCACATATATCCTCTGCGACAGCATTGAGGCACTGAAGGTGAAATGGGCTCTAAGGTGTTTATGACTTACTGTTTGCTTGCAGTTATACATTGCTTTGGCTTAAATTTCTCTACAAGCAGGACTTTGTCTTGCGTAAGATCCGCTTCTTGTTAGCTTTGGCCAGAGCTCCACAACTACCTCTCCTCTCAGTCCTGTGCCAAGAAGGTAAATTGGATGTGCAGAAAGACTTGGGCCAGCTTCACAGAGTCTTATCCATAGGAGTAGAGTCAGAGAGTCATACAGATGTGTACAGAAAGGCTATTAGATCATCAAGCCCCATTTCCCAGGATAAAACAGACCATGGTTTTCTATTTTTTTAACTCAAGCTACTTCCGTGTTACATTGTCTACCTGTAGTTTCTCCTAATCACAGTCTTCCATACAGACATCTGGTCTTGAGGTGAAGACTTCTGGTACTTTGGGCCAATAATTTAAATTATTCCAGCTTTCCAAAACATCTGCTTTATTTCTCTTATGAATTTGTTTCATTTTTACTCTCCATTTCTCAGCACAGTTGTTTTCTCCACTGTATGCCCAGAGCAGTGCCTTGTGCTGCAAGCACTTGTGGCATATTCAAATTACCATTCTTCATCATTTTGATCTGATCCTTAGGTCTTGCACTGCGTAGATTTTTTTTTTTCCCTGGCCTTTGAATACTTTTCCTGGCTCATTTTCTGCGTCTTCTTCAGTTTTTCAACATATTTTTATAAATACAGGACAGCCAGAACTGTACATAATGTTCCAACATCTGTGTCACTGCAGCTATGTGCAAATGTAAAATTACATCCGTATTTCCACTATTTGCTCCTCTCTTTTTACATTCGGGGCTTGCTTTAGCTAAAGCATTGCCGTAGGAACTCTAACACAGCTGCACACCCATGAGTCCTAAGTCCTTCTCAGTAGTGTTGTTTACCCAAGCCCTGGAGGCATCCTTGCCTTCCTCTGTCCTACATGCAGAATTCACCTTTTGCTTAATATTAGAACCAGTGCTCTTTGTGGATCAGCTCTGTATCACTATGTATCCGCCCAGCCCTCACCATTTTGTACCCCTCTACCAGTTTTTAAGTTATTAAGATATTTCCAGCAGTAATTTATATCCCCCTCTAGATTACCAACACCAGTATAATCTAGCATGGTGCTCAGTACTAATTTACACAGAGTGAAAGTCTGCATTATCATCTGGTCTCCTGATGAAAATGCTACTTTAGGAAGCTTGTGAAGGTCTTGAAGAATATATCCTATGAGGTGCGACAAAAGGAACTCAGGCTGTTCAGTCTGGGGAAGAGGAGGCTGAGGGGAGACCTTACTGCTCTCTTCCAATACCTGAAAGGTGCTTACAGCGAGAGTGGGGCTGGTCTGTTTTCACTGGTGACAGGATGAGGGGAAATGGCCTCAAGTTGTACCAGGGGAGGTTTGGGTTGAATATCAGGAAACACTTCTTTACAGAAAGGGCTGTTAAGCACTGGAACAGGCTCCCCAAGGAGGTGATTGAGTCTCCATCCCTGGTGTTTAAAAACCATTTGGATGCGGTGCTCGGGGACATGATTTAGCAGGGGGTTGTTAGAGTTAGGGTAGTATGGTCAGGCTGTGGTTGGACTTGATCTTTAAGGTCTTTTCCAACCTGAGCAATTCTATGGTTCTATGATTCAGTTTGTTACCTACTTCAGAAGTGCTTCACAGATTCCATATTATGCAGTGCTGTGCAGACACGTGGTTTGATATTAAACCAAGCAGCTTTCAGTAAGCATTTCACATCTGTTCAATGCCTTTTATCAGTGAGCCAATATCAGATGGTGAAACCAGTTTGTTTTACAAGACTCATTTTTCTTTAAGCCGTCTTGTCTGGCAGCTATTCTCACCTGTTATTTCATATTACAGCCAACTGAGCAGTTTCCTCAAGCCTTCTTTTTCTTGTTGAAAAATGTAAATGAAAATAGATCAAGATGTTTCCTGAAAATGTGTTAATTTCCTCAAATTAAAAGAGAGAATGGCCTTAAGTTGCACTAGGAGAGGTTCAGTTTGGATATTAGGAAAAATCTGTTCTCAGAAAGAGTGGTGAGGCATTGAAACCCTGAGAAGAAGTGGAGTCACCACTTTAAGTGTTCAAGAACCGTGTAGATGTGTCACTGAGGGTCATGGTTAGTGGGCATGGCTGGGGATGGGCTGATGGTTGGGCTACATGATCTCAGAGGTCTTTTTCAACCTTAATGATTCTACGACTTTATGAAATTAGTTCAATTGAAAAAATGTGTATCTGTTATATTGATGGATACAGGGAGAATATGGAAGAAAAGAAAAAGATTATTTTTAAAACGTAATAGAGTTTCTAAACAATTTTAAAGACATTTCATTTAAAAATCTTCTTTAGCTTTATTCTAAGAGTATTTTATAGTCGAAAAACAATATATCTTTTTGGGAGTAAGATAAAGCACCTTCTTCAATCTCAACTTTTGTGTTAAATATTTGCTTCACTCTTTTCCTTCCACATGTTGTATACTGTCACAATTTATTCTCAGTTATCTTTTTCTACTCCTTCCCTGTATGTGAAATTGAAGTTCTTTGGTGCACAGAGTAAATGCCTTCTAAACAACCCCATTTCTCAATATGCTTTCTTCTGCCTCTTCTTTCTGATCAGAGAGGACAAACTGTGCTAGTAATTATTCTGAAAAAGATAAACATTTTTCATAGCTTCAAAGAACCATAGAAACGTTTAAGTTGCAAGGTACCTTTAATGCCTAACTGATCCAATTCCCCTGCAATGAACAGGCACACCTACAGCTCAATCAGGTGCTCAGAGCTGCTCCAGCCTGACCTTGGGTGTCTGCAGAGATGGGCATCCACCACCTCTTTGGGCAACCTGTGCCACTGCCTCACCACCCTTATTTTAAAAAACCGCTTCCTTACATCTAGTCTAAATCTATACTCTTTTAGTTTGAATTTGTTTCCTCTTGTCCTATCACAACAGATCCTGTTGAAGAATCTGTCCCTTTCTTTCTTGCACCCCTCCTTCAGATATTGGAAGGCCACTCAGGTCACCTCACAGCTTTCTCTTCTCCATGCTGAACAGCCCCCTGTCCTTGTAGGAGAGGTGTTCCATCCCTTGGATCATTTTGGTGGCCCTCCTCTGGATGCACTCCAACAGGTCCATGTCTCTCCTGTGCTGAGGACTCCACATCTAGATGTAGTAGTCCAGGTGAGGTCTTGCAGTGCAAAGCAGAGGGGCTGGATCACCTCCTTCACCCTGCTGGCCATGCTGCTTTGGAAGCAGCCCAGAATATGGTTGACTTTCTGGGCTGCAAGAGCATGTTCCCATCTCATGTCCAGCCAGCCATCCACCAGTAGTCCCAGGTCCTTTTTATCAGGGCTGTGCTCCATCCTTGCACACCCAACATTGTACTGATAGTTCATACTGGTAGTGGCCATGACCCAGTTACAAGACCTTGGATTTATTGAACCTCATGAGGTTCTCCTGGGCCCACTGCTCCAATCTGTCCAGCTCTCTTTCAATGACATCCCCGTCCCTCGGGTATGTCAACCTCACTACACAGCTTGATGTAATCTGTAAACTTGCTGAGGGTGCTCTTGATTCCACTGTAGAAGCCATTGATGAATATGTTAAAGAACACCAGTCCCAATACTGACCCCTGAGGGAAACTCATCACTCATCTCCATCCGGATATGGAGCCACTGACCACTACTCTCTGGTATGATCTCATAACCAGTTCCCAATCCAGTCATCAAATCCATATATTATTTCCAACTTTAGAGAAGGATGTCATGGGGGACTGTGTCAAAGGCCTTACTAAAGTCCAGATAGATGACAACAGTAGTGTTTTCTTTGTCCACTGATGCAATTGCACCATCATAAAAAGCAACATTCGGTCAGGCAACCTGTATTTGGTGAATCCATGAACCTTTTCTTTTTTTAAGCATATTTCCCTGAACTCCCAATACCTTTTTATTTTAAATTGCTAGCAGAACTACATACAAAGCAAGCAAAATTCACAGATGTAGCTCAAGTTCATAAGGCGAGTTATAGGGAGAACATAGAATCATAGAATAGAATCATAAAATCGTTAACACTGGAAAAGATCTCTAAGATAATCTAGTCCAACCATCCACCCACCACCAACACTGTCCACTCAATCATGTTCCCAAGGACCAGATCTATGTGTTTCTTGAATATGCTAACTCCAAAGCTAATTTTTTTTTTCCAGCTATATTAATTTTCTGTGGTAATGATTTGGGTTTTTTGCCCTAACATTTATGGTTTAAGGGACTCACCACAATTATTTAGGTCACCACCTCTGTCCCATCCCTCATCTGCTGAAGGAAACCCTAGCTTTGGGAGAGGGCTGAATGTCCTCCTGTACCCCATGCTCTCATGCTGGCTAGTAGGAGTCACAGCCACAGACACGGCTGCACAACCCCCATCACTGTGGGCACCCTTTGTGTTTGTGCACTAGTTATCACAGTGCCAGCACAGGAGAATGCAGTTGGCTTGGAAGACTGTTATAAAAATCAGGAGCATTGCTTCACATGATTTCCTAAGACGAAGATTGTCCAAACAAAAGTTAACTTTATTGACATTGGTGGGAAAAGCCCTATTGTGTGGAGCTGAGTGTATAAATGGTGGTTAAAATCACCTCTAACAAGGAGAATCTTAGTACTTAAATAATGGGATCATAGGGTCATACAAAATCCCCTCTAAGAAAGTAGAGTCTTTATATAAATCCTGGGAGCATAATCTCTCCGAAAAGCTCAACTAACAAAGAGGACTCAGTATATAGATGGCAGGACCACAGGTCACTCAAGTTTAAGTCCCTTCTATAAAAGGGGAATTCAATACTTCAATACTGAGAGAACAGTGTCATTGTGTACCATCATAACAATAACTAAATTATTTTTAAGAGGGAAATATGCAACCTCTTTTGCTTCACCATGGAAGACTGCTGATAATGTGACAACATGCATTTCTATGTATCTATAAGAACTGCTCTGCAGGCTTTGAGAGGCTGCCTGAGAGGGAGCCACCCCCAGTCTATGTTGCTAGCTTCCTTTTCTGCATGAGGATGTGTCCTAGTCCCCAGGTTTTGCACCTGGCATATGTTATCCATTTTTCCTTGCTGCTCCCTTCCCTTCTCACGCTGTTTCACTCTGCTTCTGTTGTGCCCTTGTCCCTCTACTCTGTGTTCACAGCTTTTTTGCAGATGGTCCTGACTCCATCATGTGGCAGCTTTTGTTTGGTCAGAAATACCCCAGGCTCCCTCAGCCCAAGGAGAAGACAACACTTTGCTTCCTGGTGCAGTGCACAAGGTAGGCACTGAAGTAAAAAAAACAGTAACCAAAGGAGACATGAAAGGAGATGTGGCCTTCCTACAGTGTTTTTTTAATAGCAGCCACCCCTGGCACACAGACAGAAGATTTGGTGTGTGGAGGTGCCATTGCTGCAAATGAACATGTGATGAGCCAAGCTGAAAAGTAGCATGAAAGGAAGGCAGCTGTTCCAGGAAGTCATGGACTTCTCATAGATGATGGGAACATGGTCCTGGCCCTTTCCCAAATTATACTATTGCATATTAGGAAAAACTTCTCTGAAAGAGTGGTCGGGCACTGGAGAAAAAGGTTGCCCAGGGAGGTGGTGGAGTCACCGTCCCTGGAGGCATTCAAGAGCCATGTAGATGTGACACTGAGGGACTTAGTTTAGTGAGCAATAATGGTGGTAGGTGGATGGTTGGACTAGATGATCTCAGTGGTCTTTTCCAACCCTAGTGATTCTATGATTCTATGATCATGTGGTGTGCTTTGAGAAGTGGTGAGCCCCTGTCTGAAGACACGCAGGGCATTTCTTCGGAGGCCTCAAATCAGATTTTGGATTGCATTTACAAGAGGAAGGAACTCTTGTCTTATCAGCATGAATCATCCTGCCATGCAGAGTATTGCTTCAAAAATCACTATGTAGGGAGCATTTAGGCTAAATTTGAAACACACTATAGTGTAAGAATCAGATTTCACACAAATAGTCTTCCATAAAATGAAGTAAAAGTATTTTATTGTGTGTTCACAGGCAAAACATTTTATTACATACATATAATGCAGCCCTGTCTACATTCATATGTGCATTTAGGGAGAGAAGAATAAGTCCCATTATGGATGTAACACATACATCTCCAACTCATATGGGCCCACTTGCAGAGATATAAATCTACCGAGGAGCACATATTCTGGCAGGCCTTTCATGTGCTCTGCTCAGAAGTAGTATATCTGCCTGCTATAAGGTCAGTGAAATCTTTCCTCCTGAACAGAAGTTACACAGTTGTAATTGAATGTTAGGATTCTTCTGTGTTTAACAGGGCTCCATGTCATTTGGATTATGTGCCATATATATTTCCGATAAAAGCATTGTCTTGGTTTAATTCAATAAATATAACTGGCACTGGCACAGTTGCCCAGAGAAGCTGTGGGTGCCTCATCCCTGCAGGAGCTCAAGGCCAGGTTGGATGGGGCCCTGGGCATCCTGAGCTGCTGGATGGCACTGCCAAGACTGGGTGGGCTTTAAGGTCCCTTCCAACTCAAGCCATTCTTTGATTCGATGAACTGCAAAGAAAAGCCAGGGTTTCCATTGTTAAAACCAATACTGACTTCTGCTGAGTTCATAATCATTTTGCACAAGTCTGGTAAAACAGTAATAATAGGAACAAAAGTATATGCTTGCATGAAGTGAATACATGTGCCCATATATACACGATATAAACATACTATTCATATAAGTCCTTCTGAAAGATCATCCAGGAGGCTGAGTGCCTGTGAAAAGGCACAAATACTTAATGACTTTCTAGTTCTCTCTTAGAATCATAGAATCATAGAATCATAGAATCATAGAATCACCAAGGTTGGAAAAGACCTAAAAGATCACCCAGTCCAACCATTCACCTATTCCCAATAGCTCCTACTAAACCATGTCCCTCAATACAACATCCAGTCTTTCCTTGAACACCCCCAGGGTCGGTGACTCCACCACCTCCCTGTGCAGTCCATTCCAGTGCCTGACCACCCTTTCTGAAAAGTAATACTTCCTCATGTCCAGCCTGAATCTCCCCTGCCGTAGCTTGAAGCCATTCCCCCTGGTCCTATCACTAATGACACGAGAGAAGAGGCTGACCCCCAGCTCACTACAACCTCCCTTCAGGAAGTTACAGAGAGCAATGAGGTCTCCCCTGAGCCTCCTCTTCTCCAGGCTGAACATTCCCAGCTCCTTCAGCCTCTCCTCATATGGCCTGTGTTCCAGACCCCTCACCAGCTTTGTTGCCCTCCTTTGAACACGTTCCAGGGCCTCAGTATCTTTCTTGCAGTGAGGGGCCCAAAACTGGACACAGTACTCGAGGTGCGGCCTCACTAGTGCTGACACTGAAGGCTTGACACTGAATACACTGAAATCAAAAGCAGTGTAGAACCTGGCCTGCTCTGCAACTGTAGCTGAAAGATTTGAGTAAGCTTCACTGGAGCAGAAAACAAAGTGGCGGGTTCAGTGTTTGGGGGTGAATTTTAAAGTTAATTTCACTCATATAATAATCGTAATAGTCATAATAAAATGCACAATGTCAGTACAAAAAATGGAAAATGCAGGCTTTGGTACAGTATGCAGGCATATGGGTAATATCTCAGGGAGCAAGCCCATGCAGTGCCTTCAGCACATACTTAGAGTTTAGGTGTGTGCTTAAGTGCTCTTTGGGCTGTCACTAATGACTGCTTGTTCAAATCATATTAAATGGCCAAGGATATGACAGCCTAATCAGTGATTAAATAGATGATAAGGGACAGTAGCTAATCTTGTTTTCTTTCAATATAATTTGGCATTTTCATTATATTCTACGTTTTCTCTCTTGTGATCACCATTTCAAATTTCTGAGAGAAATAATTTTCCATAGGTGTAATCAGAGTAGCTCTGGGATTTCCTATTTCTGTGAAGAACTTTAAATCAGTAAATCTCTAAGGAAGGCACACACTTGCCAAGATAAGGGTTGTGCCTTGGTTTGAAAAGAAGCTTAGAGCACAGTTGAGGGGATGGATTTGGTTGTGTGTCAGAAAGGTAAACCAAATTTGCTCATTTTTTCCCTATTTCAGCTCCTGGAACACGAAATCTTGTCATGATATGGGAAGCTCTGGCCCACAAGTGGTTTGAGATGTAGCCGCTGTGATCCCAGTGGCTGCAAAAATTGCTTCTACAGCACTGAGTTTAGAGTACTTTTGTTGCCCACATCTCCATTTCCAACATCTGACCAAGTTTATGGGCTTAATTTTGGTGTCCACTGTAGACTCGATCTCCCATTTCAGCCTGAGAGAGCATTAAACACATCTCCTGGCAAAGCAAAACAGTGGCATCCAATGTCCTTCTCCCTACAGAAATGTTTTTATATCGAATTCCATCAAACTTTTAAAGCATTTGGGGGGGGAGGGGGTCTCTTAGTCTTCTGTTTCCAACAGTTGTATTTTTTTGGCATCTATGCTGTTTCAAACATACTTGTTACAAAGGCCCACCTGTGATGTAGTTAAAGGGCACTATATAAATTAACGTAAGTTGTAAATCATTTCAACAGAACATTTGCTCCTTGGAAAAAAATCAGACTCAAGAGAGGCTGATACTTAGAAGCACATACACATGGGACGATGCAGAGAGAATCCCATTCATCCTGCAGGAGGCCATTACCTCCTACCACCTGTAGCCAGGGAGATGCCAGGGCCCACCAGCCTTGGGTTCTCAAGTGGCCTTTCATCCACACCCATATGGGTCAGGGAGACTGAAGGAGACCAACATTTGGAAGAGAATGACTATGTTGGCACAAGTCCTCCCGCCTCTCCCATTTGGATGTGCAACTTTCAGCATAAAACTATTGTTTTGTTTTCTGGGCCTTCCACGGCAGCTGGGCCAAGCTTCCTGCTAGGAGTCAGGATCTGCAACCTTATGAAAGTTGCAGGGCCCGGCAGGCTGTTGGTATTTTCAGCTGGATCAAACCCAGAACAATTTTATTTTCATCAGAAATGTTCCCTAGCCCTACCACATGTGCAAGCCCACATGAAACCACCAAGGAGGCTCCCTCCCCCAGCTATCTTATTTAGCTCAAATTCAGCTGCCCAGCAGAACTGTTTCTTATCCAAGCCCTTAGAGACGGGAGAGGAGTGCAGAGATTTAATTATAATCTTTCTCTCTCTCCACCTCCCACAGTACACTAATGCTTTTCATTAGCTAAAGCCAAAACCTTGCTTTATAAGCTGCGAGAGCTGTCTTTATAAAAAAAAGGTCCAGCTTTAAAGGAGTTCTGAATGGAAGTAACAGCAGCCTAACCTCTCGTCTGCAGGTGTGGGAGATCCACTTGAGGACCGCTGGTAGAGAAGCAAGTTTTACTGGAAAGGCATCTGATCCCTGTTTCTGTCCATTGGCTGATTACTCCTTTCGTTACAACACTTCTGTGCCCACTGACAATTTCATGTTCATATCCAAATGAATGAGAGAAAATTTCGTCATTCAGGAGCTGTGGATGATTTTTATAAGTATCAGATGTTTAGACTTCTATCTGAAGCTTGTCCAAAAATATGAGACCACTCCTAGCAGCAGCTTGACAAATATCCACAGCCATTTATTCTGTGTGCGTGCATGTGTGTAAGTCTTTAGCATATATTTTTATGGACATCTTATTGGCATGAGCACATCTGTCACCCACAAAAATACAGAATCATAAAATTATTAAGGTCTGGAAAGACCACTAAGATCATCTTGTCCAATCCCAGCCCATTCTCACCATGCCCACTCACCACATCTCTCAGTGCCACATCTACATGGTTTTTGAACACCTCCAGGGATGGTGACTGCACCACTTCCCTAGGCAGCCTGTGCCACTGCCTCACTGCTCTTTCTGAGAAGAAAATTTTCATATTATTCAGCCTAAACCTCCCCTGCACATCTTAAGGTCACTCTCTCTCATCATGTCACCATTAACCTTGGAGAAGAGGCTGACCTCCATCTTGTTGCAATCTCCTTTCAGGTAGTTGTGGAGGGCAAAGAATATATAGGAATGCTAAACTGAGACTGAGTTTTTTGACCCACAGTGTGAGTTGAGGCATCTGACAGAAAGGAGTTGTGCCAATATGAGACACTGACTGAATTGCTGTCACTGTCTTAAGGAAGACATAAAGTTGATTTTCATCAATGAAAAATTTAGATTTATTTCCAGTGCTTCCCCAGAACAAGACTACTCTGAGGTCAGGGAGCATTATGAGGAAGATGGTGAATGGCTTTTCTTAATGGCTGATTTTCTTTCTTCTTCTTTCTTTTTTTTTTTTCTTTTTCCTTAAACAAAATACTTTTCTTCTCATTGCTTGTGATCTGACAGCTCTAGTGGTGCAAATATTGAAAAGGACTTTGGCAAATCACTACGATGGTTTCAGGAGTATTTGCTTTTGGTACCCTACCCAGTAGCATTTCGAAGCTCCAACTGCAGCTTTGGTGTGCTGGGCTGTGCAAACACAGTGCAGCAGGAAATTTTGATGTGCAAAGGCCCAGGGTCTGCTTGAGGGACAGATAAAACCAGCAGCATAACAAACATCTGACTGACTGATAGAGGGCAATCACTTGGGGCCACAGGATTACACAGACTGCAGACTGTGTTGTTGGTCACACAGATTAATCAGTCAATTAAAGGTGGCAGGAATAATAAACATGCTTCAGACGGGAGGAGCTGCTGGCTGAGGTGGGCTGCAAGCTGAATTTAGCTGTTCCCAATTTAAGCTGTTTTTTCCACAAACACAGAAGCACAAATACTGATGGAGAGAGAAAGAAAGCACTTTAGAAGCAGTTCCATGAACAGGACAGGCTTTCTGTGATTCCTCGATAAATTTTACATAGCCCACTGTTTTTTGGTTTGTTCATTTTATTTTATTTTATTTTATTCTTTTTTTTTTTCTTTTTTTTTTCTTCTGTGTACATTTTGATGGTTCCTTATCGTATATCTTAAGAGGAAACCTGCTGAATGTCTGCAATGCCTTTTGGCAGTCAGACCTTTTGTTGCTGATCCCTGCGATTTAAAAGCAGTTTAGCTTATCACGAAGCTTTGGTGTAGATCTGGTGCGGTGGGTAGGTTCATTTGGTTTTTAAATGCTTTCTTTCGGATCACTTTTAATCATCACTTGCATCACGTACAGCCATTTATGCACTGACAGGTTGATGGGGACTTTAGCATATATAAAACTTGCTCTGTCAGGACTTATGACTCTCTGTCAGATTTTATCCTGCAGTAGAGAGGGTTTGTGTGCAGTTGCTGACAGACACAATAAGCTCCTCCAGCAGCTGCAGTCCTGCCTCCCTGTGATCTTTCTTTCCCTGCTGCAGGAAGAAGTGCAGCATCAGACCCAGAAGATGCTAGATTCCTTGCAGGAGGGTGACACCATCTCAGATCTTCTGGCTCTGATGTGGGTCCTGTGATATCTGGCATTTTCTTCATTTTTCTTTAACCTTGGCTGCAGGAGAATTGCATCAATGAGGAAAAACCTTGAAAAACTTGTGACTTTGCAATCCTGCAGAGATAACTTAAAAAGCAAGAAACCTATTGAAGATAACAACAAAACAAACAAAAAATAACAGTTTAAATTAACAAATCACTGAAAAACTGAGAAACCAAATGAATTTTGAGCTGATCCCATGATTGCAAAGACTGGAATCATGACTTGAAACTCTTGTGTTCGAACACGGTGGCCTGTCCTGTCTGATTTGGAGGGCAAGCACCGAATGTTTCATGAGCCTGGTGCAGTCACAGGGCTGAGATACACAGATATTAGGTCTAATACTGAAAGCTGCCCAGCATCTGTCACTCCTACAGAAGCCAATGGAAACGGCAAGCACTCAGCTCTGAAGGATCAGGCCTTTAATCATTAATATGTTTCCAGATCTATAAAAAAAATGTTTCCTAAAATACTTTATTTCTGCAAGAAATTCCCTGTTGGCAGGAGAATTTTCATAGCTCCTTAAAGACCTATAAGGAACTGTGCAAGAAATAAAGTGAGGCTTTACTTATGGAAATCAGACCTACTGGAGAGCAACTGGAAATGTTTTTTATGAGCCTTCATAATGGAACTACAGTAGCTGCTCCATGTTGATTTTTATTCTAAGACCCTCTGGTTTTTTTCTTCTTCTTTTTTTAAGCCAATTTTTTTCCCACCTGAAACTTCACGTGTGGTCTCTTGGCAAAGAAGAGTATTTTTGGAAAGTTTCAGGCTGATCTGATAAGCCCTTTTAAGCAACAAGATTTGAAAACATAGAGGTATTTGACTTTTAAAAAATCTTCAAGCCTTTCCTTGTTCATTTAGAAGCTGAAAACTGCTTATACTAAAAAATTTCCATTTTGTTTTTATATTTGCCCTTAATGAGATACAGCTTATGAACATCGTTTTATTAATTTCAGTGGCATGAATTTGGGGATTTGATTAAGTTAATTTGATTAAGGAAAGATAACTTCAAAAAGTAGAATAAAAATAGCATTAAAATGAGTTGGAGGTATTTTACTGATAGGAGAGTAAAATATTACACACCACTGCATCACCTGATGTGAAGATATGATGCAGTATAATACAGATAAATATATACTAGAATCTTTGAAAGAACTCCAATGGTAATTTGTATCAAAATTTTAGAATTTAAAATATCTTTGAGTGAAGTTCTTGAAAACAAGTCAAGGGATTTTTATGAGGGATGCACTTGTGATAGATGGCCTGACCACAAATGTTACCGAAAGTGAGCTCCATTCTCAACTGCTTGCTCTGATCTTTTCTCCATACATGGTTGAGGCCATGCAGCCCCCCAGGCATGCTTTCTTCTCAGTATGATGGATTGTTGACCCTTCCTCCTTCTGCCACTGCTTTTGATGGACTTTCAAGTTTCAGCCCACAGAGATTTTGCCTCTATTTCTAGTAAGTCTGCTTCTGGTGAAATTTTGTGCTTTATGCCACTTTGCTTTGTTAAAAACACAGAATCATTACTGGAGATAAAGTGACTCGTTTCATCTCTGGGAAGAGTTTTGAAATAACCTTATTCCTAGTAGACAAGCAACACCTTTACCATCAGGCCTCTCCTCTCCTTTCTTCCCATTCTCTTAATTTCTTCCTCTCATTCATAAAACCACTCTTGATTTTTCTATTGAATTTCTTCAGTAAGGCATCTTTCTCTTCCTTCCTTCCTTCCTTCCTTCCTTCCTTCCTTCCTTCCTTCCTT
>NW_024885532.1:24269047-24293826 GCF_019232065.1 Centrocercus urophasianus
CCTTCCTTCCTTCCTTCCTTCCTTCCTTCCTTCCTTCCTTCCTTCCTCTCCTTCCTCTCCTTCCTCTCCTTCTCTCTTTCTTCCTCATACCTTCCCTTATATTTTAGAGCAATTTATACCCAGAAAGGAGGAAAAACAAGAGGCTTCTCTTCTGATTATGTTATTCCACTTCTCATGCATACAGCAGAGTATACACTCAGGTTTTCTCAGTTATAAATCTGTCTAACTCTCAACCATATGCAAATACACCATGCAGATTTGGGAAGGAATTGCCTGCTTGTGGACCTTAAACTTTTGTCTAGGTTCAGTGAAGAGCATGTGCAGTAGGGTCTCAGGTGTTCAGTCACCAGTATGGAGCTTTCTTGTTCTTCTGCCTTCTTTCTGTATGCTGCTCAAGGGACCCAGGGCTTTAGTTGCATAAGTTTGGCTCGTTATAAATTCTATCAGGTCAAAACCTCACTTCAACAAGAAGACAATTACTGCAGGGGAAGACATTATACCCATGATGACAGTAACAGCAACTCTGTATTTCTGTGACAGGGAAAGACCCTAAGCACCAAAACCAAGGGCAACTTTAGGAAGGCAGACTATAATCAGTATGGTCATTCCTGATAGGAGGGTTAACTTGCACTCCTGTTCTGAGCGAAATATATTTCCACAAAACTGAATCAAGCATACTTTTTCCTTCATATGCACTTTTGCATTTATCACAGTAATATGTATGTGCTGCAGAAGTTCCAGTGCCTAATACAAAACTTTTTTTTTTTTTTCCACCAGTATTTCTGGCTCAGCTAGAGAAGAAAATTATGAGCAATCTCATTGAGTCTATCTGCATAGTTTTCATAAAGCTCTCATCAATATTTAATTATTTTAAGCAACTACATGACTCAAATTCAGATTTGCCTTTTTATTGCTAATCACTGTTTCTGAGATTTGTCATGTCCCCGTGTCATGGGCTAAGGGTCTTTTTACAACATGGTGCTCATGGTGAGGCAATGCCTGCAATACATTCCTATACTATCTGCTTTAATGCATTTCATTTCACTCCCATTTCACAATTTCAGCGATTTTGTAGTTAGAAAGGCAATTGGAAGGCAGGTCTGAGTTTACATCTAGATACATAGCTTATAATTATTAAGGTTTTTTATATTTGAGTTGAAGGATATGATGGTATGTAATAACTGGAGATATAATGTCCTTGTGGATCATCTTTTGGTATTGAAGTATTCCTTATGGGGTGCTTTGATGGCACCTTTAAAAACACGATCTCTCAGCAATATCCTTGTTGAGAAATAATCTTTCTCAGTTCATTAGGCTGTCCACAACAGAGTTCTCCAGAAAGCAGATGTGGTTGTTGGTAGTATATGTGGGTCTGACTGCATTACCAATTTTCTCAGATGTCTTCTGAGTATTGCCCTGATGGCCCAGAGATAGCCATTTTTTATGTTATCCATAGCATCTAGAAAAATGTCAATTGGAAATCTATCTCAGAGATAAGAGAATAGCCGGGTGGTAGAAATTGATATGAAAATTCAAGTTTCCAGCTCAAATGATGACAATGTCACCTTTGGTACAAGCTGGACTTAGTGACAGAGTTTCTGAATGTACTTAGACACTCTTCTAACCTTTTCTTCCATGAAAAGCTTTTCATATTGGGACTCCTTTTTACTCTCATGTCCTAGCCATATTCTAGAAGAAGTCACAGAATCATAAAGGTTAGGAAAGACCACTAAGATCACCTAGTCTAACTACCAACCCATTACCACCATGCCCACTAAACATTTCCCTCAATGCCATGTCTACACGTTACTTGAACACCTCCAGGGACAGTGACTCCATCACCTCCCTGGGCATCCTGTTCCAATGCCCAGCCACTCTTTTGGAGATTCAATTTTTCCTAACATCCAACCTGAATCACTATTGCCCTAACTTGAGACCATTATCTCTCATCCTATCACTACTGAAAATGAAAATGTGAGTGAGGATGAAGAAGATAAGGTTACCACTGCCTTCAGGACAGTATGCTGGACAGTGGTCCCACACAAAAATATTCAAGCCAAGTTTTGGTGTTATCATGGTCTTTACTGTTTATGTACAAGCTAGTGAAATATCTCACACTTCACAGCCAGTAATGTGTTGATGTAGAGGTTGTTTTTGTCATGTATTCTATGTCAGAAGTCTATGGCATCCTAGAAAATGGTACAAGTAAAAGATATTTGATTAGTGAGGGATATTGGAGATGAGCCCACTCATTTTTCAGTACAATTCTGCTGGTCATATATTATCAGCCTGCCAGGATTTGAGACTCTCAACAGAAGAACAGGAGATGAGATGTCAGATTTTATGCTTTTTTCTTTCTTTTTTTTTTTTTCTTTTTCCTTAATATCTTGTTAGATAACCTGAGGCAATTTCTGAACTCTAAGGAGAATACATGGGATTGCTTTTGACCTTCTTTTACTAAGAAACAGCAGGCAGTTGTCCATTATCCTCATTGCTACAGGTGGGTTTTGAGGTTCGCAACTGCTGTATCTCTTCTTATTCTTTGGCTTAACCACTGATAAAATGGGTCTGGTGTATTCTTTGGATTCAGTGACTACTCTTCTCTAAGGAAAACAGGAGTTCAGATAACAATAGTATTTTAGGTGTTTTGTACAGTGCTCATCTCAACAGTTTTAGCCATTGAAGGGTTTGATTTCTACTGTTCCAAAACAGATGCACAAATGAGATAGAGGGGACCTAGAAGAGCAGGTAAGATGATCTTTGGGAAGAGGGAAGAGGATACCGTCATGTCCTTCTGGGCAAAGACGTGGTAATCTGTCAATTTATTGCGGTTTTACAATTTATTCATCATCAACTGAGCTACGGTAATTGATTGTGTGCATGTTCCTAGCCCACCCCAGTTAAGTGCTTGCTTTAATCATTCTCTAGAGACACTCATTAAGCTGCGGTAACTTAATCGCCTGTGAATGTCTATTCAGACATTCATTTTTCAAAATGCATGTTCATATTCACCAACTTTGTTCCAAAAAGCCATCTAAACACTAGCTAATACAGTGCAGACAGACAGAGACACACAAAATTAGAAAAATGAGAGAAATAATAGGTCCACAGTTTTTCTTCTCATTCCCAGCAAACCTTCCAAGCACGGAGCAATTCAAATAAATGAAAGTAACAGCATCTAATGTTCCCTTTGGTGTAGAGCTGACTTTCAGGAGGGAGAAAAGCAATAACGCTATTAATTAAAAAAAAATATCTTAACAGCCATATTATATTTGTATGTGTTTTCAAACAGGAGCTGTGTGGCTCTGGGAAGGGCTATACTGACCTTTCACTTCTGTGCTCTCCAGCTCCAGTGCCGCCGCAGGCCTGAAGTGAAAATAAGCCTACTGGTCTCATCCAAACCCCGGTGCATGTTAGCCCACACTGCAAAACACCAGAGAATTTGGCACGATCAGCAGTTTCTGCTCAAGAGAGGCCGAGAGGCCCAGAACTGCAATAGCAGAGGTGTGAGAGATCAGGACTTGGGAACGTTGGTTGACTTATGTGGGAAAGCAAAATATTCGGTCTCTCGCCTTCACTGGGACTGCGTTCACTTGCACAAAATAAGCATACTATGTACAATACGAAAAAATATTTATATCACACCAAATAATACTTATAAATAAGGCAAACAGCTCATTACCACCATTCATCCAAAGGTCACAGGCTGCTTTTTACACAAAAATGTAGCTGTGCCGGTGAAACCGTGTAACATCATTCTTATTTTACAGATGGAAAAACTGAGGCACACAGACACCTTCCCCATCCAAGACCACACAGGAAATCTGTGGCAAGACCAGCACAGACTCCTGATCGCCCTGAGTGTCTAAGGGTTTGGAGAGGACCACGGAGCATGCTTGCTCTAAAGACCAGTGGCAGAGATGGAGTTGAGGAGCACCCAAGTGAGAGGTCAGCACATCCCTTCTCTTGATTACAAAGCTCCAGTCTGAAAACAAATATAAAGACAATGAGACTTTCTTTTTTTTTGCTTTTCGTTTTGTTTTGTTTTTATTATTTTGATGGTACCTTGTCTCTACCCCCACAGAATTCAGTTTTGTGCAAAAAAAAAGTTACACACTGTTAGTTCCATGGATTTACACCATCTTTAATTTGAAGGGCTTAATGAGAAGAAGAAAAGCTGCAGAGCACTGGAGCATTAGGCTGATGCTGTCCCCTTAGCGCCAAGTCATGTCAAACTGTTCCAGCTTAAATGAGTTAAGTGCTGCCTTTTCCCTCTTTATCCAGGTTATTGCTTTCTTCCTGATTAGATACCCACATTACTTCCTCTTCACATCAGCTTAGGTGTAAATGAAATTAGACATTGCTTTGGATCATGGATTTGTGGCTACAGAAACAGTTGCCTGGAGAAAAAGCTACAATTTCTTCTCCAAAAGTGTGCTAAAGCATTGGCACAGCCTGCTCAGGGATGTGGTGAAGTCACCATCCCCAGAGGTGTTTGAGAAATGTGTAGATATGGCACTGAGGGACATGGTTAGTGGGCTTGGTGGGGATGGGTCAGCAGTTGGACTGGATGATCTTAGAGGTCTTTTCTAGCCTTAACAATTCTATGATTCTATTCTACGAATGACTTGGATGCTTGCCAATAAGCCTCACTGCATTGGTGAGTCCTGTTAAGTGGGATTACTGGCTGAGGATGCAACCATGCTTGCTAAGCATTAACATGATGTTTACAGTGGTATGGAGCTCCAGAGATTCTCAGGTCTTCCAAGTAACCCAGGGCTCTCTGACAGTCTTTGGCAAGGGAACATTCTGCTAGGGGCCCTAAAGATGTCCTTTACATTGGAAATTGCACTGGACAGCATATTTCAGTGCTGTCTCTCCTTCTGCCTGTAGGAATGGGCTGAGAAGCAAAAGAAAATTGCAGAAGTCTTGTTGCAGCAAACAGCTGATAATGGAGTAGCCTTGGTCTCCAGCACTGGCCAGCTAACTGTGGTATCTCTGGCCTGCAGTGTGGAGAAATACTACAGGGAGGCCTCCAGGAAGAAAACAAATGAAAGAAAAGTCAGTCTAAGTGAAAGTTTCGTAGTGCTGAAATATCTTCTTACCTTCTGAAGCCAAAGCACGGAGGTAGCATTAATGCTGCGCAGGGTGAGGTTAATGGCCCACCTTCTTACAACAGATGTGGGAGACCGAGACTCAGCCTGAAATGAGAAAAGTTTCCCAAAGGTGAGTTCATAGATCACAAAATGTGGAGATGGAAAGAATCTATTCAATCATCCATCCCATCTCTCTGCCAGTTCAGAATTACTCCCCATGACTGCTTTTCTCATTTTTTTAAAAAATAAAGGTTTTCTATCAAACACTGATATTAATTCTAGTGCCTGCTGTTCCTTTCTTCAGATTAGTTCAGCATGTGCCAGAGTGAAGAATAAACCAGTATGTCCTAGAGGTACTCTTCCACCATCTGCCACATCCAGCAACTGGAAAAACCCTCCTGACATTTGTGTTGCATCTGCATTTTCTTAACTGTATTCATTTTTTCCTCCCTTTGCATGAGTTGTTCTTCCATGGTACTATTCTATGTGATTATAGACTTGCCAATCTGGAAAGCACCAGGAGTCCCCCAGTTTAAAATATTACATGCAGACTGAGATACACCTTTGCTAAAATAATGGAACTAAGCCATTTATCTAAGAAGCGGTTTGGACAGTGCGGTTATGAAATAAACCATCCTAGTTCAGCATTGACTTTTCCACCTCTAATGGAGGATTCCTTGACACAAAGCTTAATTTCTTTGCCTGTTTTAATTTACCTCTTTGTGTTGCAAAGGGTAAATGTGGTTCAACACCAAAGCCTGTTTCACCCCTAGCACAAGTTTAATCTTGCACTCTCAGAGTCCAGATGTGCTGAGGCTGACACAGCGTCCCATCCCTGGAGAATCTCAAGGCCAGGTTGGATGGGGCCCCAGGCAGCCTGAGCTGCTGGTTAGGACTGCCCATGTCAAGGGGTTGAAAATAGGTGGGCTTTAAGGTGCTTTCCAAACCAAGCCATTTCATGATTCTACAATTCTGTGATTGATAACACAAGTATTAGAATTAATACCGTCCATGAAACCAAAGACAATTCACCCATTTTGCAGTACATTTTGTCAACACTTGTAAATGGAGCTGTGGGGTCTCCTCCTTGGGGATCTCCTAGAGCTGCCTGGACATGGCCCTGGGCACCCTGCTCTGGGTGTCCCTGCTGGGGAAGGGGATGGAGCAGAAGGACAGCCAGCCTCAGCTGTGCTATGACTCTGTGTGTAACCTGTGCTGGAAGCAGGACCTGTCCCTGCTGACTCTGGCATAGATACTGCAGCAGGATCAGTGTCAGTAAGAGCCTGGAATCCATCCATTTCAATTTTGCAAAACATCAGCTACAGAAATGACAGATAGCTACTACACGCTGATGAGGTATGGAACACTGGTTGTGAATGTATTAAAAGTGGTTTTAAAAAATAACAAAAATGTTCCTGTAACAACAGACCATACTAGAAAGTCTCACTGGGTTCTGCAACATCAGAGCTGACAAAGCTGCACTTTGTCAACTTACACTACAGAAATGAAAAGCTTCTTGCACTGTTCATCTCTGAGAGTCTTCCCAGTGGAAGGAGGGATGCACAGAGAAGAGTCGTGTAACAGCCTGACTCCTCTGCTTCAAACGCAATGGCCCACACAAGCAAATTTCCTACTATACCAGCTTGGTATTTAAGATTAGTTAATCAAAGGTTGGGGAAAGTAAGAGATTTATCTTTCCCAAAGAAAACACTTCAGCCAGCTCCAGGATGGGCCTGAATTTTGACAGCAGAGTCTGCCCACAGACATAAGGTATGAATTGCTTAATTATCTGTGAGGGCTGCAGGAGCCATGTCACGCCTGACTCATCAGGAGTTATTTAAGAAGGCAAAAAGAAAAATGATGAGCAGCTCCTTTAGGGAAGAGGCTCGATCTCGCCTCCATGTGCACATCAGCGCTGTTTATTTATCGGCCGCCTTTTTACCCGCCTCATGCACGGCGGCCACACTCCGCGCAGCCCGGCGTAGCGCAGCGCAGCGCCCCGTCGGCGACTCGACAGCGCCACCCGCTGGGCGGCCGCCGAAACTGCGCCTCCGCGCAACCTCCGCGGCAGCGCGCCCTCTGCGTGGGGCGCTTCGACGGCACAAAATGGCGCCTCGGGGCCGGAGGGGCTGCGCGCCTCTCCAGGGAAGGGCAGGGCAGAGAAAGCGCGGCTTATACCAATATAGAAATATGTGCCAAAATCGAAGGATGGTTTGGGTTGGAAGGGTCCTTAAAACCTGTCCAGTTCTATCCGCCCTTCAGGAGCCATCAGGGCAACGGTTTGTCACTGCTGAGGGCTGCTCCTATGTCATTACTTTGGCCCACGACTTCAGAAGCAGATATTGGTGATCTGGCAGCAGAGTTTGAACCTTCCCACCAATATCCCATTACATTTTGTTGCCATATGACAGAGGACAGGAGGGGGACACTCTGACAAGAGGGCGTCTCACCTGGAGGCGCAGTATGAAAATGGCACCCACTGACGTTCATTAGAGCTTACGGAACATTTATGTGTGGGCAGTGTGGTGCCGTGGAACAGTGGTCACCTCATCTGGTTCACATTTTTACAAGCGTGGTAGGCGGGCTCGTGTTCATCGCTGGTGAAAATGCACAGTTAATTGGTGATGGCTGTGCTGAAAAAATAGTATTTTGTAGCCAAGAATTTGCTCTACTGAATGGGATTACTGTGCTCTTTGTATCTGTTGTAGTTTCCATGTAAATAAATAGGAGGCATTACTTTTAGAGCAAGATACGTGCTTGCACTATGCTGATACGAGGAGTTAACTGAAGGAACAGTAGGAAAATGTATCTCTGGCAGCTCTTCTTTCCTTTGCTTGCTGTGTGCCACCACCATAATGGTGCTCTCTGCATACTGTCCTGTTTTGTAATTGCCACAGAGGAAGTGGAGAGAGAAACCTGAGCATGGCAGGCTGCAGCTACAACAAACATCCTAGAGCAGCTTGGGAAGCGCTGCACTGCATATTTGTAGCATGTGCCAATTTGCACATTACTAAACACAAACGTAGCAACCTCTGAATTGTCTGAATAGACTCACAGTGACTGATGCTTCTAAGAAATGGTGTATTCAGCTTAAACTGGTTGAAAATACCCAATTTCTAACTGGTGGTGGTCCATCAGATATTGCACATTTAGGCTGGCATCAATCTAGGACTACATATTTGGAGCTGGCTGTGAAGGAAACACACTTCCATGTCTGACAAACAAAACAGCTGTGCTTGTTTGAAACTCCTTTGCAGTTTGAAAGGCAAAAGCAATCCCAGAATTAGGGATTCACGAGCACAGGTGTGTTGCTCAAAGGTGGTGACATTTATTACTGGGATATAAAAACATTACCTGAATGTGGGACTGGTCAAAGCAAAAACACCTTCAGGAAAAAATGTTCCAAGGTTCTTCTCTGTATTAAATCTCAGACTATTTCAAGCTGCTAAAATAAGATGCAAGGCAGTCAGCATTAAGTTTATTTAGGGAAAAAAAAATCATCTACTGAAAAATCATTGACCTTCCCTTTTAATTTATTTTTTCAGTCTTGAATTTTCATCAATATTTAGATTTTGGAAATAAAATTCAAGTACTCCTACACATGTAATAAAAAGGGTGTGCACGTACATTTTTATTGCCTCACTACTCATATACATTTTTTCCATTTTCCTGGACCACTTTGCCCCACTTTGTTACCTGAGCCTCAGGTGCTGGGTATAATTGGAAAATGCTTTTATTAGATAGAACCTTCATGCTCAGGGCTTCTTTACCAGTTCAGCTGCTTGTTCACTAATTTCCTGCTGTAGCAAGTGCATCTTGTGCTTGAAAGACAGTGTGTTAGTGAAGAACATGCTGATCCTTCAGATGCTGTTGCAGAAAGACCCAGTTGGAGCAACAGAGCCCATCTTCAAGGAAGGGCCGCTCACGTGGATAAGGATTTGAGACATCAAAGCCCAGAAGGGCTGGTAAGGAGGAGGAGGAAGCTGTTCTATCAGATGCCTGGTAGCTGGAGATAGAAATACACAAGCCAGCTGAACAGGCTGGCTTTTTGGATCATATGCACAGCAGTTGTGCTAAATTGGGTGGTGGTATTTGGAAAGCATAACAGAAAAGACAAGACACATATGGAGGGCTGTAAAACACAGATGCTCAGGAGCAGGATGTCAAGTTGGTTATGTGAAATCCCGGAGGTGTGAACAGCATTCATTCACCATCAAAACCCAAAGTAGACTATCTAAACTTAAAAGTAAGCTTTCAGGTTGACTGTAACACATGATCTGGTGACATAGCCACCACTGAGCAAAGGCAGCTATTGGTTCTTATGCACCATCCTTGCTTCCCATGTTGGAGGCAGGAAAGGACATTTCAGGTTGTTCTTTCCAACGCTCTGATTTTCACCCACCATGTAGCAGAGGACATACTGCAGAGAGCAGCTCAAGGTTGTTTGCTGTGCAGGAATTCACCACAAAAAAAGGCGAGCTGTGAATCCCCACCCCAGAGGTATGTCAGATGTTAATATCTTCTACCACGCTTCATCTTGATTAAGGCATGATGAAATGGGGCCTCGAGTCTCAAACGTGCCAAAGGGTAACCTGATATAAATGTGCAGCTGCACTGATCTCCTAAAAGGGGGTGAGTTGCACATTTTGCAATTAGGGTGAGCTAATTGTATGCACAGAGGCAGTTGCCACAGCTCAGCTGATGGGTGGTAACATATTAAACCACAGTAACATGAGCACTTTGAGTCACGAAACCATACTCAAAGTGTTTGCAGATTCAGAGCCTGAGAAACCATTGCTCTCTGATTTAGAAGCACCATCGTCTTGAAGACAAGGAAAGGGATTGAAAACCTGTGCTGTGCAGTCAGATGCAAGATGACGTTTCCCAAGGGATTCTTAAATTTCTAGCCAGAATTTCAAAGAATTTAACAATGTTTTCTTTTTAAATGACCTTGACTAAAAATATTCATTTTAAGTGGGAATGTTTGGGAAAGAAAGAGTTCTGGAAATTTTCAGCATAAACAGTGATTCTCATAAAATAACATGGAGAGTAATATTCAGAAGACTGAAATTTCCCCTAAGTCTCTGGGTTTTGTGCTTCTTACCTGCTAGGGAACTCTTCAGGCCTGGAGCCATCCATTAGGAAACCTATCCAATTTGGTGGAACTGTGAATGGACTTTTTTAAAATTTTTTTTCAGATGTAACGTACTTTTAATATATAGCACTTGCTAGTTTCTTAGAAGCCTGAAGAGAAAATTACCTGCCAAATACTTTTATACCTCTGTACTTGGTCATTAATTTTGTGCGCACATGCATGCAGCTGAGCAAAGAGTGTTGAAATCAGCCTGATGGGTTTTTTCAGAGCTTTCCAATGCCAACCACGTCAGCAGCCCTGATGATGTCTCTCTGATGAGAGCTTGATAGCATAGCTCTAATTCTGGCTGTAGGAAATCCAGTGGGATTTTGCTTTTGCTCTTCTTCAGATCAGGACTGGCATGTATTGGAGTAGGTGAAAGTGATTGGTGCAGAGAGTTCTTGTGAAAGCTTTTCTTTTCAATGATTTTTTAATAGTACTGAAGATAAAAATGTTAGTGTTCAGGCCTAATGCCCTGCTGAAGGAACACAAGCACTGGAATATAGTGCTTGTGCACGAGAGCACAAGGAAGTAGAAACAACTGTAGAAATCCAGAATGTGGCTTGCCCAAATGGTGGCTCAGTTTTGGTGGCTCGGGGTTCTAGCTGGTGGCTGTCACTCCAAAGCAGGGTGATGGCAGCCCTTTGTGGAGCATAGGGGAGGAGGACCTCAGGGTTGGAACTGTCTTCATTTGGAGTCCTTCCCCCAGCATCTCTGTTGCCCATGAATCTCTCCTCTGAGGGATCAACATGAGGAAAATGGTCTCAAGGCTCATTTCACAACACTTTTTCAGACTTCTGTCCCTTTCTGTGAAGAATGGTGTCAGTGACAGCGGATACATGTTCACCAATACTGATGTGGGGATGCAGGTAATACCTTTGTATAAATGCAGCCTTGAGCTTGGTTTGTTTGCTTCTTGCTTTTGGGCTCACAGTTGCCCTGGAAATCACATTTCAGCAAACACTGCTGAAACCCTCTTTCCCATTTCCTTTGGGGGATGGAGTCACATTTAAAAGAGGGGAAAAAAAAAAAAAAAAGAAAAAAAAAAAAGAGAGGTATCTTGTTCTGACCCAATCTTTATGGTTTTTCTTCCCATTTCTAAATGAATCCCAAGCTGTGCCATACCCCAGAATTTCAACTTAGGGCAGTTTTCTGCACTCACACTAAGAACCAGTGAATAAGTGTTTCGAGGTAGCCTCAATTATAGCTGTGAGAATGAAAGATACCAGTGTAACATTTAAAATGTGAACATAAAATATGGCAAATCAATCAGAATATGGAAGCACACTCAGAAAGTATTCAGCTGATGATGTTCGTTATCACACATAAAATAAAATAAAATAAAATAAAATAAAATAAAATAAAATAAAATAAAATAAAATAAAAAAGAGGAAGAAAAAAAAATGACATGTGGAAATTCACTCCTCCAGCCAATGGAAAGAGATACTTTTCTATCTCATGGTCTACAAAATTCCCTCACCTACTACCCAAATCACAGTTAAAAGGAGCTTAATTTATCCCTTGAAAAGAAAAAAAAAAAAAAAAAGGTTTTACAAGCCGTTATTCCTACTCAGCAATCACACAGACATTAAATCTTATTGCAAAAAAGAGGGGGGGAATGCCTCTTTTCAGCATTACAGCTGCAGCTGTTTGACAGAAGTAAGTGACTTCATAAACCCCCCTGATTTGGCAGTAGGAGAGCAGAATTTTATGCTGTCTGCTACACAGTCACAGGGGCTGAGAAAGCTCTGCAAAGCAATCTTCACAAATGTTTCACCTCAGTTTATAAATACCTTTGCTTCACTGTGTTAATGCCTCTTTTGCTTTGCTTTCCATTCACTTCCACTGGATCATCTACCAAGGCCTTTTATTGCTTTAAAGCAATTGATCCCACAGGTCTCACATATTTTTTCTTCTCTTTTTCTTTACTCAGTGGAAGATATCACACCTTCACCTTTCCATTGATTTGTTGGCTGACTATAGTAAAATGTAATAAAGATTTAGCAGGCTGTCTTTATTTGTAGTGTAATCAGGCTGTATATCTCCTCTTGAAGTGGTCCATGCTCATACACCATATTTTCTCTGTCTCTATCAAGCTTCCACTCCACAAAGAATTACTTGCAAACTTATTTTCCTGAGATGCGATGAAAATATAAAGATTTCTGATGGTGGTTGTATCAGCCTCTATCGTTCTGTCTTCATTTTGAAACCTTACTATTTAAGAATTTGTTCCTGTTCCTCCAGAGAAACTTCTGGAGATGTTCCCAGCTCCCATTTATATGACTTTGGTATGAGTTTGATATGGGAAAGTTGTTCAATACTTTACAGCAATATCATCTCCATTGGGAAGTCTCCACTAATGTAAAGTCAGCGGGAACTCTTGCTACAGTAACATCTCCAGGATTCACCTTTCAAGTTATCTGTGATTTTTACAGAACTATTACAGCTCATGTGCAATACTCGTTCCTTGGCCAGTCTGCTGTTTCACATTGCCAGGAGATTTTGCAGGATTTGTCTCAGAGCAGATCGGACTGGGATATAGGATTCTGAGGGGAAAACTGCCAGTGAACAAATATGCTTCTCGATGATCATCTTCAGACACTGGTGTGCTTCATGCAAGTCTTTCTCAAATTGCTGTCCCTCTCTTTGTAAAGCCATGTGAGTACAGATGTTTCTAAACTCAATGCTATCCTAAAAATAAAAGCAAAAAGAAGTGGGTGAAAAATAATGCTCCCCTGAGTTTTCCAGGCATGATTTTCTTGACAGAAACTTCCTAACTATGCACGTTCATCTCTGATTTAGTGTGAAACATCTTTAGTTTTGAGACACATGTAGTGTAATCACTAAATACTGCTGCAAACTCACTTGGCAGAAATCCTTGGGTAGCTGTTTCACCTATTCACTTTTAAGGGTCATTTGCCTTCCCCAGGCATCAGTGATTATGCTTTTTAGTTCTGTTTCTATCAGACAGAGCTTTAGTAGCTGTTCTCAGCAATTCAACTTCCCCTACACTGACAGGCAAGGGTAGGACCTCAGGAAAATGTTATATCCAGACATCTCCTGAGAGCTCCCAATGGCCCCCAGGGGCACAGTGTGACAGGAGTCCTCTGAAACACCATTTCTGTGTGGTGTCCTTCATCTCATCTGTGAGGTGACTGGGATTGCCAGTGAGGCAGGATACCCTGACAGCTCTGCTGGTTGTGCACCATGATGAAGCATGAAGACTCCCCAGTCCCTCTGATGTAGCAAGATCTGGAGCTGAGAAGTGCTTTGATAACAACTACACTGCTGGGGCAAATGCATTTCTTAACCCATTCCAGGCAACCTCACAAACTGCAACTCGTAGAACGTTCTGCCTGCTGGTTACTCCTGAAAGATCAGTAGTGCTGCTGGCTGTGGGTCCTTGTCTTGCAGGGGCAACCAGTGCTAAATCATCTCACTCTATATCAGAGATGAATGTGCATAGCTAGAAAGTTTTTGCCTGCCACTGAGCTGGGCCAATGTAGCTTGCGAGCACATCTACTAAAAGAAGCACATCCCTCTCCATCCCCATCCGCTCCTACCTCTGCCTAAGAAGGTGAATGAAGCAGGTGGTAGAAGCAGAGTTTTAACTCACAATAGTTCCCCAACCTGGTTTGCTCATGTCAGCATGAAGAGAGGAGTGCCTCAACAGTGGGAATGCACATTTGGGTGTGAAGAGGACAAAACATCTTCAGGCAGTAGGATCAGCCTCTGCCAGCCTAAAATGGATATGCACATGTGGTCTCAGTCAGAGCCTCTGCCTTCCCAAAGTCCCCCACACAATGAACTCATCTAGATAAACTACAAGGAACAGAGGAGCCTTCTCCCACAGCTTATGTCACACACCAGATTTTGGCACCTCTTACCTTCTACACTTGATGTATTTACTCTTCTAGTTAGTGGCAGCCTGTGCTTTTAGCTGAGAGGAAATTGAGTTTTAGAGTTATTCTTAAAAGCATGCAGGTTTAGACTTATTGTGGGTTTTGCTTTTATTATTAAAAGAAACAAAGAAATCAGCTTTTAAAAATCCCTGTCACCCAGACAATCCCAGCTTCATAATGGTAACAGCAAAAAGGATTTGCAGTTGAGGAATTGAAATGTGGGTTAACATTGAAAACAGTGCTGTATGGTTACTCCAGCCAGCAAGCAGAAGGCATTCAGTGTGGAAATTTCTGAACTAGCCATCCGATACCATTCTTGGGCCCTTAGGTATTGTACAATAGCACTTGTGAGTCTGCTGTGAGCAAGGTGAACTCATCGCTCTGGCACGCCCCGTGCTGAAATCCAGGGAGTCCTGAGTCAGGAGGTTAGCTGAAAAGCAGCCTTTTTCACATATATTTCCAAAGTTTCCTTTTTCAGAAAGATTTTGATGTTTCCTTTGAAGGTCACCTTTCAAATCTGTTCTGTAAAGTTGCCTTAGGTATAAAATCCTTACTCAAATATATTAAGAGGTCAAATAAATTGCGCTAAGTAAACAAGCTCGCTTTGCTCGCTTTCGCAGGTGTCCAGCACATGGGAGCTTTAGGATACATGACAGGGAATAAAAACTTGACTTATCTCTCCTTTCAATAGAAGTAGATCATAACTAACTGGAGCAAAAGTTTCAGACCAAAAATTCTTTCCGTTTTAACTTCAGGAAGCAGGGCCCTTGCGAGCTGAACTGATAGCGAGCAGCAGTTCATGTGGTATTTTGCCATGTAAGAGATGCTAACAAGAATATCTGCAGTGATTTGAAGTGTTTTCAGTTGCAGGACAGGAGCAGATCCTCCCTGCAGTTTTCATTTGTCAAGATCCATATGTTTAGACAGATGAGTTAATAAAGAACCTCCCCCAGAATAAAAACATCATGGCCTACTAATTTCAAGGCTCTCTAATTTATGGCTTAAAATTTTCCACTGCTCTGAGTTTGTTTCATGCAGTTGTCACTCAGTGGTAGGCTGAAGTTTCAGGATGTTTCTGATGGCCCAGCTTTTATTTTTGAACCTTAATGTAAAATTGATACTATCCACAAACTTGCTTCAAGTGTATGAAGAGCCGCTTTTATAAAGGCTCCTTTAGAAAAGATACAAACTACTTGCTTCCATCTTTTATTTTACTCTGAAATGCTGACCTGACCCATCAAACATATTCCTACAGCTGGCTTTAACAGACAGCTGCCTTTTTCTTTTGCACGCTCAAATTTTTGACTCTGGCCCATTGCCAACCCTCAACATTTTTTCCTTAATCTCCATACGCCCTTGTAGACAAAATTTCCACTGAGGGCAGACTGGCAGTAGTGCTGCCCTGGTCCAGGTGCTGGATGCTCTCCATGGTCAGCAGACCAAAATTTGGGAGTTAGGGTGGGAGTGCCAGAACTCCTGATGCCCAATCCTGGTAACTCAGTGCCTCCACCCCCACTGACCTATTTTCTATTTTTCTAGAATAGTATCTCAGCATAGGTCAACCTCTGGATGAATAAAATGCTCATTTTGAAAGTAATGTGAAAGTCAGGGACAGTTTCCTCCTGGAGGTTCTTCATGTGGTCAGTGGGGAGAACAGGAAGAGTTTACCAGACCCAGCTTAGATGCCCATTTTAGAATGAACTGAAAAAGGAATTGCCTCCTTCTCTCTGATAACTCTAAAGGGAAAGTGGCTTGGGCTGCTCATGCACAGCTAAGATGCCATGAAAACTTCATGGGGTAGATGAAGGGTGAATGATCTGTAGCATAAGTTCTATGAGAAGCAGCTGAGCAAGTAGGGATTGTTTAGTCCAGAGAAGAGGAGGCTCAGGTGAGATCTTATTGCTCTCCACAAAACCCTGAAAGGAGGATGTGACAAGGGAGGGTTTGGCCTCTTCTCCCAGTCAACAGCGATAGGGTAAGAGTTGATAGCCTTAAGTTGCACCAGGGAAGGTTCAGGTTGGATATGAGGAAACATTTCTTCACGGAAAGAGCAGTAAGGCTGTGGAACAGGCTGCCCAGGGAGATGGTGGAGTCACCATCCCTGGACGTGTTAAGATCCAATATAGCTGTGGCACTGAGGGACACGGTCAGTGGGCATGGTGGGGATGGGCTGATGGTTGGACTGGATGATGTTAGAGGTCTTTCCCAATCTTAACAATTCTATGGTTCTATGAGCCCCACCTCCCGTCGTTACCCGTCTCTCATTTTCTAAAACTATTGCAGTTGGAAGAGTTTTCCTAAGCCATGTACCATCAAAAAATGCTGGAGTTGTTAATAATTTCTCGTAAAGTTTCTATTTCTGAAGAAAAAATAATCCCACAATCCCCTAGTGTAGTTCATTCTGCGGTTTGCTGTTGTAAAGACTCTTTCTAACACAGCAGGTGCAGATGCATGCGGCGTGCAGCACTATCGTATTAATAAAATTGAACTGCATAAGCATATTTCCTCTGAGCTTCCAGAAAGATCTTGGAGGCAATTCTTCACTTGAAATACTTCAGATCGCTCATTTGTCAGTATTTAAAAAAAATATCCACAGAAACAAATATTAATGCCTACAGCTTGCAAATAACTTTATGGAGGGTGAAGCAATCTTTTCCAGGATCAGCCTTCATATCAATTACTTTAAAAAATGAGTGCTCAAAGCTATTAGGTCCAGGAACAACTTCATAATATCAGTGGCTGCAAAATGAGAAACGTGCATGCTGGCACATTTGTTCAATCCGTGGTGGCGAACAAGAAATCTGCTGCTGTTTTATGCGAATTCTAATGAAAGCAATTTATCTCGTTTCCGTCACCCCTAAGCCATTATTTATGAATCAGTATTCAGATCTCTCACAGAGGGAAGAACTAGTCACTTTGGCACTGAGAACCCATCTCCAATTTGTTTCAGGAAATCAGCAACCAGAAAACAAGCTTGTTAAGTACCAATAGAAGTGTCACTGAGGAACAGCCATCCCTTCCATATTCCTCCCACAGAACGTGCAGATCCCCTAGGTGAAGAGGCCTGTCCTTGTGTTGTGCCTTTGCTGGCTGTCCCACGGGAAGCAGGCTCTCTCTTGGTCTCCAGTTCACACGGCCAAAGTCAGCGATGCCTGATTTTGTGCCATTGTTTGGCCTGCAGTGGACTAGTGGTTTCTCTTTTGTCTAAATAGATGGATCTAAATAGAGTAGGAAAACAGAACAAATGACTGGCACTGCTGCTTGTCTTTGTGCTACTGCTCAAGCCCTGGTGAAGTGACTTGCTCCCTCTATGAATGGACTCAGCAGCTGCACTATTTCACCTCACTGGGAGATACAGGGCAAGGGAACTATGGTAAATGTGCACCTCTGCTGATGCTACTTTTGATCCCCACCTTCTTCCTCCTCAGCCAGCAGAGCAGCAATATAGCAGCACATGGGCGGGAGAAGCTTGCACAGTCAGAAGTTTTTTTTTATTATCCCACCCTGCCAATCTGGCACCTTTTAGGGACAGTGTTTTCTTTTCCCCTTTAAAGAAAATACCATGACTGTTTTGCAAATGGGACGGCTATTTTAACTTCTTAGTATGATTTATATTCCACTCCCTGCTGGCTGCCATTGAGATTGGCCCAGTCCAATCCGCTCCACATTTCTGATTTAGTACCGTTTGAACGACCCTTCGGTAACTCCAGCAAAGGAGACAGGATGTTATCAAAAAGCTGGAGTAATGCATAGCTGCACCTGAGCACAGCCAGGGCAAGCCACACACTGCTATTTTGGGAAGGTTTTCTACCTTTTATTTTTCCTTTTCAAATGCACTCAAATTGCTGCTTAAAATACAGAATCTCTCACTCTGTTAAAAAAAGGCCGTTCTGTTCACCTTGGCAGTGTGTAATTACGGGAGAGAGAAAATGTGGTGGTTATTACAGGGCGTCTTTGTGAAGGCATTAGGCACTAGGAGTTTGCCTGTGGGTGCTGATGCCAACAAACAGCCAGGTGGGCAACGGGATGATGCAGCCATCTGGATCCTGAGGAGAGGGGAAAGGGGCCCCTTGCCCGTCCCATCTTCAGACACACCATTTGGCTAAGCAAACTTTGTGGCGTTACTGCATACAAAATCTGTGATTACGTGCTCACAGTCACTGGCAAAAGACTTGCTCCAAATTCCTGCAAATGTGTCACTTTTCATCAGAAATTAACACATGGTATTAATTGCTGAGGAACTGTACTGTCTAACATACAGTGGAACTCAGCAGAGCGTATTACCAGTACTAACAGGCAATGAACTGCTTAAGTTTTGTCATTCCATTCCTTGAGTCTAAATTTTCTCTAATCCTTTGTCTATCTATTTTGGTGCCATTGTATAGAGTAACTTTTCATCAGTTCAGCTGATAAACCGGTACCAATAGTTTAAAAAGAAACCAAGGAATAGACACGGAATAAATGAGAAACAAGAAAGTCAGGATTGCCAAGAAAGACCAAAAAGATTTAAATATACCAAGAAATGACAAGTACCAAATGCTGACCATGTGTGATTGTCTCTGGGCCATAAAACCAGAGTCTTCCTTCAAAAACAGTGAGTGGAAGGATATGTTACCAAGGGCTGGCATGTTGAAGGGATTTTGGCCAACTCATTGGCCAAGAGCTTATTTATAAGGGTTTGTTCATGTGAATTTATGCAGAGGTTGTAATATAAATGGATCCCTTGAAATCCAATTTGCTTCAAAATCAAATCTGCAACAGTGAAATTGCTTGCAGCTAAAAGGGTCAGTTATCCATGACACAGAGTCTGTAGAAACCTAACACAGAATTTATGTAACCTTCCTGTAAAAGGGAAGGGGGAAAAAGTCCCAGAGCTCAATGGGTCATGATAATGGGTTTTCAGTGAAGAAAAAAAACTAACTTAGCTTCAAGTGCAATAGGAAAATCAGAATCCAAAGTAAACTATATTCCCAGTGGTATCTGAACACATACTTTCACACAAGTAATATTAAGGTAGTTCTGGGAAAGAAGAGGAAGAAAATAAAACCTTCCTTGAGATGGCTGTATTTCATCAAACCAACATTTGTTTGTACAAAAATAAATGGCTTTTTTTTTTTTTAAATTTTAATTACAAGCAATGAAGCAGTCTTGCTGTAGAATTAGTATCACATATGTCCAAACTATCCCAGCACTCTCATTTTTGAAATGTGTTATCTAACAATTTTGGCTGATTTTTGACACACTCATGGATACCTTCCATTATTACCCCTACCACCTCTAGGCAATTTGGATCCAGATCTTCAAAATTTGCTTCTGACTCTTGGTGATTGCATTCATGAGCGAGTTGTATCTTGACTTGAGATAACTTGGATGCAATTTTTCACAAACTGTGAACGATCACAAAGCTAGTCAGACCCAGTGCACTGGTCTAGCACCTGTGAAAACAGCATCTTGCAATACCTGAAATTCATCAGCAATATACTGAGAAACCCAAAATCATAGTTGTTGTTTTTTTTTCCCGCAAAAAATTAACCATCATATCAGAATTTGTGGCTAATTCTTTGCTGCTTCCCTATTCTTCATCTTCCCATACTGTGCTGGTCCACTCTGGGAAGATTGGTATAAAGGAAAAAGAGCAGATTTTAATTGTATCTCAAATGGCCTGACAGTTGGTGACAACTACTAATGGAGTTTCTGTGGTATGCATCATTGCTACCTTAGTAGCAATGATTAATAAACTGTACTTAGTAGCTGATTAATAAACTGCACTCTTGTTTTACGTGGTACACCTAAGACTCATCCTAAGGTAAGTTTTGAGGCAATGCCCATGTCATCTGACTTAGACATATCTGACTGCCTAACCAACCCCTAAAACCACGACTTGCAAGCTCATGTCTAAACTTTTTCTTAATTTTCCTTATAGGTTAATAATCATGCATAAAAATGCATAATCACTGCATTCATTGGAAAATCAAAGATTTTTTCAGGAAAATGTTTGTTGGGTCTCATATGCTGGATGTATGGTGTACTATTCTGCTATGGGCTCTGCTGGGCACAGTCACATTTCATTTGTAGGTTACTGGTCATCTTTGCATCTTGTTGTTGTCTCATTTAGGGAAATTTATGCGTACAAAGCTAACTTTTGGAAGATCTCTGAGTAATCTTTCCAGGCTACTCTGTGTGAAAGCAAACCTATATTCTACCAAAAATGTTTTTATCCCCCGAATCATTATGATGCAACTACACTGAACCATCAGTAGCTTATTAACAGTATTGCAGGCTATAGGTTTAAATGAAAATTAGTGGACATGAAACAATTTCAGCCCACAGGACAAAACCCAGCACATGCAGTTATCAGCACAGTCAGTAGCTCTGTTGCAAAAAGCCCAAAAAAGGAGTTATTGGTTTTGTCCCTTACTTACTTTTGGGTGGAGAGGAAAAGGATGCTGCTGTACAAGGGGGAGCAGGAAGGTCTGCTCTGCTGTTACAAGCCGGGTGGTTGCATCAACTACTCGGGACAGCTTGCTGCACAGAGCCTTCTCTCTCAGCGTCTCAGGCCTCCTCAACCTGAGCTGCAACTGCTGCTGTGGCTGGGGCTCCTCTAGGCTGACGGGAGTTAGGCCTCCACCCTCCTCTTCTTCCTCAGGACTTTTCCCCGGGGCTTTTCTCTCTGCTTTCTCCAGCTCCCAGACCCAGCCAAGCCCAGCCACCTCTGTTTTCCCTCCTGAGCTGGGCCAGGCTTGGCCATGCCGGCCGGTGCCATCACTTTGGACCTGGGAAGGCTGTGGGAGAATGCAGGGAGAGTGGGTAGCTGCACCATCTTCCCTGCCTCCCCACACTGCCCGGAGTGTGCGGAGAGCCTCTGCCTGGTGCCCGAGGGACTCGAGCAGAGCAGCCGGGCCAGCCATCAGCCTCCCCTCCCAACACAGGCCTGACTGCAGCCTCTTAAGCCCTGTTGTTCCCCTTCCCTCCTCCGTATCTCTCACCCCGTGGTGGGTGGCCGCTCACCCTGCCCTGCCCCAGGCTTATTTTGGCAGATTTGGAGGAGGTTTGCACACCCCCATCTGGGTGCAGAGCAGGGCGCGGTGCAAATCTCTCCACTGTTCTCACTGGGACCTGCCTTGCCAGGCCTGGCCAGTGCAAGGTGCAGCCTCAGCCCTGTGAGGGCAGCTTTATAAAGCCGGGTGCTGAAGGATTTTACAACGTGCTTCCATGAGTAATTTAAAAGGGGAGCAAGGAATAATTTCCTTCCAAACCCCTCCCAGCTTTAGGGATCATCAGTGTGGAGCTGTTGGAGGCTCCTGCATCTCCAAGTGACACCAACTGCTGAAATGCCCAGCCAGCATTTCCATCAGAACTTCTCAGCCTACCTTAGTTTTACTGCTGTTATTACTCACAACCCTGAAATGCATCAAATGCATCCAAACTTGTCAGCCTGACAGTGCTGCATTTGGCACACGGGGGGAAAAAAAAACTCAAGTAGGAAAACAGTGGGTTGGAAATGGTAAGGCTGAATGAGCCCCACCTGAAATAACTCCAAAAAAAGGCATTACTGGCTTTGGCAAGTCAGCCAGAAGGATCCTATATGTTTTTGTATATGGTTCCCAGAGGATTTAAAACTGTAAGATTTGATGCTAAACCTATTTCTGTGCTGTGAAACCAGGGACAGCTGTACAAATATTTGCTGTTTTTAATTAAACCTAACATTGCTACTTCCTTGATTTAAGTTAGGTCAAAGGACTGGCAATTTTATGCTTTGATAGATGAAGAAAAACAGTTGTGGGTGTTGCGTTTTAGAAATATGTTATAAAATAAGAAGTCTGAGGGAAAAGGCCGCAGAGGCTATAATAGCTCTGCCCTTGTGCTTTCTTCTCAGAGATGTTTTCCTTGTCAAATATTTTGCCTTATCCATATAGCAACTGTTTCTACTGTAATTCTGCTCATTATTTTTCCTTGAAAGACGTTTTTCTAAACTTTCCAATTGCTCTCAAGTTATATTTTAGGTAGTTCTCACAGCAACATATTCTTTATAGATTTAAATTAATTTGCTTTGCTGAGAGGAGATGAGGAGGGACGTATCTGACCACACTCTCTTTGGACTTCTATACATTGTCTAAATCCCTCAGCAGAGTATCTGACAGCAATTCCCTTTGGAGAATCTCCCACCTCCACTTCTGCTCCTCAGAGTCAGGTTTCCTGTCTCTTTGAAAATCAAGTAGATCAATCCCATCTCAAGGCTAACGATAAAGTAAATCAGCTTGGAGGTCTATTTATTGCTCATCAGAGCACCAGCTTGGGAAGAGCAGGTGAAAAATTTTCCTTTCAGCTGCATGGCTGGTTTACTGCTTGTCCAGAGATTCTCCTGTCACCCACTCTTCTGCTATGGGAAACAATGATCAGCAGTAACATGCTTTGGATCCGGTATAGAACAAGAGCCAGGTTTTCAAGTTCCTCAAGCTTTTAAAAAAGAAAAAAGGCAATTTAAAATTAAGCAGAATTTCCACCAGAATAATTTGTTCTGTGAAAAAAACAGAAACAACAACAAAAAAATTCATCAATATGCACTGTCTGTTGGAAAACATCAATTTTCAACAATTTCCTGTTTAAAAATTCAGGGAAAAGCTTCTAGAAAGTCAAAGCAATTTTTTTTTCAGTCTGCATTTAAGGCAAGATAGATAAAAAAAAATCACCAACAAGATGTTAAGTGTTTTGCTAGTGTCACTGCGTTAAGTGAAATCAGTATCATAGGGCTTAAAGACACTACAGTATAATTTCAGTGAAGTTCTTTGTTAGTATTATTAGTGCTAGTGTATTATATTACTACTACCAGTAGTTTTATGTTAGTATTAGTATTGATTTCAAAAGATATTTTGCTTCTTTCCTAAAAGTTTACACCTCACCCATTAGTTAGGATTCACAACATTGCAGGACCCACAGCAGGCCATCAAGCTGAACAGCTGTGATTGAGGTAGAAGTGTGAAAGCTGTTAGAAGTGATTAAAAGTACCCGTGAAAGAGAGTGGAGAAGAACTGGCCAATGTGCTGTTTATCATCTTGCTCACTTCCTAAATTCTAGAAATATGATCATCTTAGTGGTCCAAACTTTTGGGGTGGATTAACATTTTATAACCCCCTTTTTTTGGTACTAAAATATACAGAAACTTTAAACTTTTTAACAAGACCTAATCAGGAATTTTTTAAGAGAAACATTATACAGACACAATTGCAAAAAATGAGAAGTGGAAGTCTGTCTTTATTTCCAACATCTGCTTCCCTGTCTGCTCATTGTTTATCTATCTACCATGTGGAGCCCTGAAGATATTGAGCCATCCATCAAGCAGAGAGTAAACCAAGAGGAGATATATCATAACTTAATGTTAAAGAAATCATATGCTGTGACATCTACCTTCATTACTGCTAGTACCTCTCACCTCATAAGTAAAACCATGGCAGAATGGGTCTGTTATCTGCCTTTAAAAGGGTTTGGGTGTGTATCCATAAATCCAAAGGTTCTCTTCTTGCCATTAATGCTGGCCCATCTGCTTTGCAGAGTATATCTGAAAGGGCAGAAATGGATGTAGAATCTTTCCCCCTATTCCAATACATATAAGGGAAAGCCAAGTTTGTTCCTACTGTACTTCTGCTATAATTGAATGTATTTTAACAGTCAATGAGCTTTTCTCAATGAGTTAACCATCCTTTCAGAAAAATAAGATGAATAGCTGCTTATTTTAATCTGGCAGCACTTTGAGCAAATACAGCATTTTTTCTGTCTCATATAGCTCAAGGCTAAAACCAAAAGAGTAAGAAAATTCTTCCCCTTCCCAACCCCTTTCAAAATGAAAGTCAAGGTTTTGCGGGATTCAGCACAATCCATGGGATTTATGTTGCACCTGTTGAATTCTCACAAGAAATATCAATTAAAACATTGTGACTTTGGAAGGAGCATAGGAAATCTATGGGGAGACTCGAGCTCCATGGATTTTCTGCACCTGCAGCTGTCCCGCCTCGGTGCCTCTCCCAGTAAGGGGGGCTATCGGGCCAGTGCCACGCACTGCTCCATTTCCATCACTGCAGGGGGAGAAGCCCATTTCCCTGAGCTGCGCCTTGCTTGCTCTCTCTTGTTTGAGTTGGCACCTGCTGACCGTATCTGGACGATGAAGCCTTCCAGGCATAGCACTGGAGCATTTGGTCACACAGATCTGGGACACTGTGCGGTGGATGCAGCCAGCACTTCTGTTGAGCATCAGGGCTGCAAGAGAGGAACAGAAGGCTGAGACATTATAGTTCAAAACAAAAAAATCAAACCTATTATCATTTTTAACAGCTTGAGTGGCAGTGAGTTTGTAAGCCTTTGTCCCTGGCTCATTTTAGTGGGATTTATCAGGAGAATGGTTGGTTTTGCATTACTGCTGGTTATTGCTGTTGCAGTTCACTAGTGAGATGGCCCTGGCAGTGCAGGAGCATAGAACACATGGGCTCTTTCAGAAGAAAGCATGTGTCCAGCAAATATCTACATATGTTCCTAGATGTTGATCTAATTTAGACTCTATTAGGATATCCTTATCACATCTTCTTTCTTTCTCCTTCTCCTTCTCCTTCTCCTTCTCCTTCTCCTTCTCCTTCTCCTTCTCCTTCTCCTTCTCCT
>NW_024885532.1:24293836-24296029 GCF_019232065.1 Centrocercus urophasianus
CTCCTTCTCCTTCTCCTTCTCCTTCTCCTTCTCCTTCTCCTTCTCCTGTCTTCAAGAAATTTATTATTGCTGCCCCAGCATGAAAATACTGAGGGCTGTTTTGCTGCTGCATATGTCCATGGGCACAAGCACCATGGGTGTTTAGGCAGAGAAATACATGGACACTGGATATTATTGGAGCTTAATGAGAAAGGCAATCGAGAAAGTTTCCTGAGCAATTGCAGAGGCACAGTAAACTATCAGATGCATTGTGGATAACAAGCAGAGATTTTCTGAGGTGCAGTTTTGAATGTATATGAATGAATTCTGCTATTTAAGTGTCAAATGCTTTGGCTGCATCTTGAACCTAAGAACAGCTGTGCTGGTTTGCATCACTGCACCCTCAACTCATATTCTGTCTCCCAAAACAGCAGGTGATACACCCAGTGCTTTCCTCCAGGCTGATCCCCAACATTTGGGGTGTGCTCACACTGCAACAACCCCCAGCCAGGCCACTGGTCTGCCTGAATTGTGACAAGGGGCAACCACATTCCTGGCATCCCCCAGAGAAAAGGGAAACTGGCCACAAGGATATGCCTGTTGGTGAATGAGAAAAGGCAAGTAAGTCATCAGAGCCTCCGGCTATTCTCAGGAGGGATATTTTCTGTGCCTCTGATATGTTTTGTTTTGTTTTGTCTGTTTGTTTACTTTGTTTAATAACCCACAGTTACTCTTCAAGTTCTTATCCACTCTCCCTTTTAACCCACCTAAAATTGTTGGAGCCACAATGCCTTTGGCAACAGTCTTTGCATACATATTGCTTGAAGAATCACTTCTCCTTTGTTTTCAGCCCGGTTTCTTTGTGGCCCATCATTCTTGTAATGGAAGCAGCAAGTGAGTTGCTTCTCCATGAAGCTATGACTTTGCAGGTCTCTACCATATTACCCCTGTTCTGGGCTGGAGAACCCAGGACGACATAGTCATGGAAGACATTTAATACTTTTGATCATCCCTGCTGCTCTTCTTTGAGCTTTGACATCCTGAGGAGACCAGAAGATCAGACAGGATTCAAGGAGAAGGTGAACCCTGGATTTAAAGAGCTTAAGGAGCTCCTTTCTAGCCTCCTTCCCTTCTCTACTGCAGGATACTGCCTTCACAGAGCACCATCCCTCTTCCTGAATGCATGGAGTCCATGCAGACCAGTTACAAAATGCCAAACATCTGACTTAACACGGGCAGCTTAGCAGTGGTGTGGCAGAGATGACCCACGTGGCCCATTCTGCTGGCTTGGGGCTCTGCAGCCAAAGGCTGAGTTCAGCAGCTGAGCCTATAAACCAGCTGGGCACTGCAGCACTGCCACCAGCATGGCTCCTCCTGTGGCCAACATTTGACTGGACTTCAGCATATGTTCCTAGGATACAAAAATATTTTCACTGTCCTACGTGTCATTCAGAGGAGAAATTTTGCCCTCAGAACCGACCTTTTTATGTAGCACCAACTAAATACACATTTTCATCTAAGTGGAGATACTTTGTTAGAAATAAATGTGCTTGTAAGCATTTGGAAGTGTAAAGGTGATATTTATAAAGTGACCAGAACACCCACCACGCACTGTATAAGCCAGTGAAAATAACAGCTGCTGAGTTTTATCAGCTTTAGAGCACCACAGGAGCAGCACAGAGAGTGGTTCAACTGTGATGTGTCAGTGCTGAGCACAGCTGACTGATGTGCTGCTGTAGCTAAAGACAGGGTAATCATATAGAGACTGTAAGTATGATGATAAAACGAGTCACAGTGTTATGGTTTTTCAAATGTTTTCTCCTAATCTCCACATCTGTAGTGTGTTTATGAGAGTAAAAGTGGTGAAAATTCCTGCAGGTCAAAATAATTTTATTCTTAAGAGTATACCTAGGGTGTTGTCTTCCCTCCATCCCAGTGGTAAACATGTTGATGTTGGAGTAGAGGAAGGGCTGGTATTTTTCCTGGATGAATGAAGTACAGCTTTATCATTCTGCATTAACTCTTTGGGGTGCTGTGTATACATTTTTAAGCTAGTATGTTGTGTTCTGATTATTTCATTTTATTTCTGAAACCACTAAGAACCTTATGTAAAATTGGGGGGGGGAAGGGGGGTGGGGGGACAGGTATGCACAGCGCCCTAAAGAGCTAATGCAGAATGATAAAGCTGTACTTCATTCATCCAGGAAAAATACC
>NW_024885532.1:24379764-24380981 GCF_019232065.1 Centrocercus urophasianus
CTAGCCTCCTCCGGCGCCCTAACTTGCCTGCCCACTAGCCTCCGCTGGCGCGCTAACATGCCTGCCCGCTAGCCTCCACCGGCGCACTAACTTGCCTGTCCGCTACCCTCCTCCGGCGCACTAACTTGCCTGCCCACTAACCTCCTCTGTCGCACTAATATGGCCTGCGTGCTAACCTCCACCGACGCGCTAACTTGGCCTGCCCACTAGCCTCCTTCTGGTGCACTAACTTCTACTGCCCGCTAGCCTTCTGTGGCGCGCTAACTTGTCTGCCCGCTAACCTCCTCCGGCACGCTAGCTTACCTGCCCGCTAGCCTTCGCCGGCACGCTACCTTAGTTTACCCTCTAGCCTCCTCCAGCTGTAATGTTCTCTCGGACGTCGCAGGTGTTCCCTTTCCTTCTTGGGTGCCCTCTATTTATCTTCCACACGTTCACTCCCTGTCTTCCCCCGGTTCTGTCTTTCTTCCCCCGGCGCACTCCCTCAGACCTCTGCAGGTGCTTCCCATCCTCCCCCATCACCCTCCATCCAGCCTCCTTGGCACACTGCCTCCAGCCTCCACAGTTGCTTCCTCTGTCCTCCCCTGATGCTAACCGTATTCTCCCGGCGCACTCCCTTGGACCTCCGCAGGTGCACCCCATCCTCCCCCAGGCTAACTCTCTCCATCCTCCCCCAGCATGTTAGCTTGGATCTCCACCGGCACTCACTCCAGCCTTCCCCAGCACGCTCCCTCAGATTGCTGTAGGCGCTCTCCATCCTCCCCCTTCGTTCTCCATCTGGCCTCCACCAGCAAGCTCCCTACGGCCTCCACAGATTCACTCTTTGTCCTCCCCCGGCGCTCTCCCTCAGACCTCTGCAGGTGCTCTGCTCTCCCTATCCTCACCAGGCACGCACGCTCCTTCCAGCCTCCCCCGGTGCACTCCCTCAGACTTCTGCAGCCATTCCCCCTCCTCCTCCAGCATGATCCCCCGGTGCTCTGCAGGTGCTCCCCATCATCCCCCTGCGCGCTCCCTCAGGCCTCCACAGGTGCTACCTCTGTCCTCCCACCATGTGCTCCCTTGGACCCCTGCAGATGCTCCCTATTCTCCCCCGGCACACTCCTTCTGGCCTCCCCCAGTGCTCCCCATTCAGCCACCACTGGCGCACTACCTCAGACCTCTGCCGGCACACTACATCTGTCCTCCAGTGGCACGCTACATCTGTCCTCCAGTGGCACGCT
>NW_024885532.1:24380991-24447090 GCF_019232065.1 Centrocercus urophasianus
CATCTGTCCTCCAGTGGCACGCTACATCTGTCCTCCAGTGGCACGCTGTTCCTGTAAGATTGGTGTTTGATTATTGATTGCATTATACCAGTTTAGATGTGAAATAAGAGTGTATAGTACAAGTTATTGAGGGATTGCATTTTTGGGCATATATTTCAAGTTCACGGATTTAACTACTCCATGGACCAGAACCACCATGCCCATTTTTTAACAAGCATGTAAATAATGATTGTAACCACCAGAAAGATCAACACAATTTAACGGTAATCTAAGAGGAGTAATGACAAAGGGACTAGCACAATAGTAAGGTGTCATTAAGGAACATTTAAAATGACTGCCTAAGCATCACTAAAGATCTAGGCTCACAGGGGAAAAAATCCACTAAAAAATCCACCAAAAAAATAGTGTATCTCCAGGGAGAGATTCTTCTACAGTGGCAGTCAGCCCTGAAATGGGATCTATGAGAGGTGGAGCCAGGCTCCACCCCTTCTGGTTTCACAGTTGAATTGCCTTCCCCTGTACTCCCAGGGCTGACTGGGACCTTTCCCAGGTGTTTAAACAGTAGTTCAGGCACTGAGACACAGACTCAACAGTTACCACACAATGACTCAGGGAACTACTTACCTGTCTGCACCTCAATGCTGGGGAATATCATGGAGCAGATCCTCCTAGAAGCTGTGCTAAAGCACATGCAAGTGAGGAAGATGGTATGAGATAACCAGCATGACTTCACAAAGGGTAGGCCCTGCTTGTCACTTTATGATGTAACTGCATCACTGGGCAAGGAAAGCACCACCAGTGTCACACATTTGGACTTCAATAAGGCCTTTGACATAGTCCCCCATAACATCCTTCTCTCTAATTTGGTAACATTTGATGTTATTTGATAGGTGAGGAGTTGGTTATGAGATCACACACAGAGGATGGTGATTAATGACTCCTTTTTGAAACGGATTTTAGTGAAAAGTTGTGTCCATCAGGGGTCAGTGCACTTTAACCTCATCATCAGTAACATCAACAAAGGAATTGAGTGCAACCTCAGCAAGTTTGCTGATTACACCAAGCTATGTAGTGAGATATAGATACCCAAAGGACATGATGCCATTCAGAGAGACCTGGGCAGGCTCAAACAGTGGGCCCAGGAGAACCCCAGTGCAAGGTCTTGCATCCGAGTCATGGTAACCTCCATTACCAGTACAAGCTTTGGGGAGCAAGGATGGAGCACAGCCCTGACAAACAGGACCTAGGACTACTGGTGGATGGCAAGCTAGACATGAGCCAGCAACATGCCCTCTCAGCCCAGAAAGCCAACTATATCCTAGGCTGCTTCCAAAGAAGTGTGGCCAGCAAGACGAGGGAGGTGATCCTGCCTCTCTGCTCTGCACTGGTGAGACTTCACCTGGAGTACTGCATCCAGATGTACTCGTGAGACACAGACCTGCTGGAGCATGCCCAGATAACAACCACCAAAATGATCCAACAGATGGAACATCTTCCCTACAAGGATAGGCTGAGAGATCTGAGGCAGTTCCACCCAAAGAAGAGAAGGTGTCCCGATAGCAGCCTTTCAGTACTAAATGAGAGTCACAGAAAAGAAAGGGACAGTCTCTTTAGCAGGGTCTGTGGTGATCAAACAAGGAGAAACTGTTTCAAGCTTCAAGAGGGTAGATTTAGGTTGGATATAAAGGAAAAGCCTTTTACACTGTGGGTGGTGAAACAGGGCAACAGGTTAGTGGTGGTTGCCCCAGCCCTGAACACATTCAAGGCCAGCTGGACCATACTCTGAGCAATGTGAGTGAGCTGCAGATGTCCCCGTTCATTGCAGGGGAGCTGGACTAGATAGCCCCTAAAGGTCCCTTCCAACTCTAAGGACTCCATGATTCTGGGTTGGGTCCCACTGGGCTTCACACTGCAGAGCAGCCCTGCAGCTGCTCAGCATCACAGTCATTTACTCAGTCCCCCCAGGGTGGGATTAAGGGAAAAACTGAAAACAAAATACTATTTGTGCGCTGTAACAAAACAGCCAACTACCAAGACAGAAGAGGAAAACACACCAAAACGTTATAGTAACTGCATGCATAGTTATAAAGCAATTACTCACCGTTCACCGACGAAAACACAGCACCAAACACATGCCGATGCCGCCGCAGCTCACACAGCTACCGAACAACGACAGCCCTGCCCGTAGCACTATGGCGTTCTCCTGACGTCACGCGGTACGGAAAAGCCCCCGCTCAGGCCCGGCCCCGCCCCGGCCCCGCTGCTGCCCGTCATGGCAGCGGCTCCGCTCCGCTCGGCGGCCCGGCCTGGCACCGGGAGCGGTCTTACGACTCAGCGGCAGTTCTCCTGCAGGAGTTGGCAGCACGTGGCTTGGACAGGTACGCTCTTGGCTGGGTAAGGAACTGGCTGGAGGAGCGGGCCCAGAGAGAAGTGGTGAATGGAGCTAAATCCAGCTGGCGACCTGTCACGAGTGGTGTTCCCTGGGGGTCGGTACTGGGCCTTCAGCATCTTTATTGATGACCTGGCAGCAAAGCTGGTAAGGGGTCTGGAGCACAGGCCTTAAGAGGAGCGGCTGAAGGAGCTGGGATTGTTCAGTCTGGAGGAGACTCAGGGGAGACCTCATTGCTCTCTATAACTGACTGAAGGGAGATTGTAGTGAGCTGGGAGTCAACCTCTTCTGTCATGTAACTGATGACAGAACTAGAGGGAATGGCTTCAAGCTGTGCCAGGGGAGATTTAGGCTGGATGTTAGGAAATACTACTACTCTGAAAGAGTGGTCAGGCACCGGAATGGGCTCCCAGGGAGGGGATGGAGTCACTGACCCTAGCTAAGCGTATATTGCTAATTAACTTCTCACATTTGCTCATTCAGCACTGGGCCATTATTCCTGGACACCTGCTGTCCTGGGATAGAGGTAAGTTTGAAGGAAAAAGGTAGGGGAACATCACTTGCATTCCTCCTAATCCAAAAGAGGGACAGTTTGACTTCATGTCGGAGGCCCCTTAAGTTGTTCTTTTGCTGAGGGCCTCTTGGCAAAACAGAGTAGTCTATAATACAAAAGTTACAATTTTGGTACTTCTTAAGTATTTCATCTTATCTACTAAGTGTACATAAATGTGGAATAATAAGCCACTTTCCTCCAGAGAGGCTGTGGATGCCCCGTCCCTGGAGGTGTTCAAGGCCAGGTTGGATGGGGCCCTGGGCAGCCTGGTCTGGTATTAAATGTGGAGGTTCACAGAATCACCCAGAATCACAGAATTGTAGGGGTTGGAAGGGACCTCCAGAGATCGAGTCCAACCCCCCTGGAGGTGTTCAAGGAACGTTTGGATTTTGTGTTGAGGGACATGGTTAATGAGAACTATTAATGAGAACTATTGGTGACAGTTGGATGGTTGGACTGGATGATCTTGTAGGTCTTTTCCAACCTTGGTGATTCTATGATTCTGTGAACTAAACCTCAGTGTGCTACTAACACTTTTTTTGCTGAAACTGGGACATTCTCCTTGTAGAGATGTGCAGAGATGTGTTGAAAGACTTTGAAGTTTATAGACAAAGTAGTATATGGTTTTCCTTGAGTAAATAACTGGACCATCACAGAACAATCAGTCCCTAATTCTTGATGCGCTTTCTGTGGGTGTTGGCAACTCAGCATGTAATAACCAAAGTGAAACAGAGAAACAAAAGTGTGGGATATAGTTCCTCAGATACACTAAAATGAATTTTCCTTCATGTAATTATATTCCTACAAAAGTAGTATTTATTGGATTATGTATTTTAATCAACACTGTCATTCTGGACTTTGTAGTTATAGGATGTGTCTTATTTCATAGAATCACAGAATCGCAGAATCATTTGAGTTGGAATGGACTGCTAAGACCATCTGGTCCAACTGCCCTGCAGTGAACAGGGACACCTACAGCTCCATCAGGTGCTCAGAGCCCCTCCAGCCTGACCTTGGGTGTCTGCAGTGATGGGGGATCCACCACCTCTTTGGGCAGTCTGTGCCACTGCCTCACCACTCTTATTGTAAAAAACTTCTTTTAAAAAAAACACTGGCTTGGGTTAGTACAGTTAAGGTAGATTGTTTAAATACAGTGCAGTGATAGCCTCCAGGTTCTCATGCAACTCCACTGATGCTTCTTAATATTTCCACTACAGCTGTACTGGAATTTTTGATACCCACATATAGTGACCAGAGTCCAAAGTTCCAAGTGTACAAATTACTTCTTTGAATTAATCCATTTGAAAGAAAACATCTTCCCTTAATTTGCCAGAAAACATAGCTGTTTTGAAGCATCTGAAATGCTTAGTGCTAAGTTCTGCTATGTAATTCTTAAATCCTTCCTCTCCTGCCCTGCAGGATGTCATGAGAACACCTGCTTTGTTAGCTAGGATCACCTGTTTCACTGTCTCAGCTGTCAAAATGATGAAAAGTAAATCCTTCTGCTGGGGTTCGTAAGAAAAACATAGCGTTTCAGGCATGGAATAGCTTTTTGATTTACATCAGGTTTTTAATTATTGCAACATTTTAAAAAGATAGAGATGATAAGCAAACAAAATCAGTCTGTCCAGAAGGTATGGGAAAAAAAATATATACTCTGCTTTGGATGTTGTATACTCTGTACATTTAAGCAATAGTGTAACTGAGTCTCTACAAATAAATTAATTAATTAAATTTTGGTGGTTTGTTGGGTGTTTTATTTATTTCTTTATTTGTTTAATCTAATGAAAAATACTGTTGCTGACCTATGATATCTTTTTACTGTCAATTGCACATGATAGCACTGGATGGATAATCACAAAGAAATTAGTGTACAGTAGAAAAGAATGCACCCAAAGATTTCAAATCATAAAAATAAATTGTTCCTGTGCATGTTCTTTCTGGCTATGCCATCTCTATTCTAGGGCTCTATGTGATCTTCTGAGTTGCACAAAAACCCTCTGAGGTCACCAGGATTTAAGGGTAGGAATTAACAAGCTCTCAAGTATTACTGAATTGAGAAAGACTGATATAGGGAGATCGTTTTCTGAGGCAAGCAAACTTATTCTAGTGGACAAGAGGACTGCACACCTGGATGTTTTTCTTTGTATATGCCAGCACATGTGTTTCATATGACCAAAATGGCAATTATTCCTGTCACAGAATGAGGCTTTGCATGTGTGACAAGATGATCCCAACGCATGTGTGATGAGATGATCCCATTGCCTGTACTGTGTATTGTAGGTGACAGATGTTGTGTTTTGGTTGCATCAGAGAGTACTTTTGGTCACGTAATGAGGAAGGACTGTGATTTGTTTTGGTGGGTCAGAACACAGATACTCCATCACCAGCTTATGCTCTGTTGGAGTATGCTAAGAATATACCATTTGTCATTTAAATGAGCTCATTTTAATGTGCAATGAAGCATGATTCATGTTTCCTTACACAATTTTGTTAGCCTTTTCAGTTTTTGTATTTATCTGTTGTTTTTCCTTTTCAGTGTATCCGCCATTAGTCATGAGGATGAAGGGCTGTGATTCTTGTCTAATAGGAAGAAAAATAAGAAGAAAAATAAACTTGTTTCAATGCCAGGAGCATTTTTGTTTTGAGCAAAACCAAACCAAACAATAATGGGACATGTAACAAGAACAGTATTTCATACTACATAGCATAAAATGAATTGTAATTGCTTTTACACTAAAGTTACATGTATCGACTGGGCTCTTACTCTTCTGAAATGTAGCACTGTTCCATGCAAACAGCTGACCCTTAAACCTCCAGATCAGTGGATTTAAAGCTACGACTGTAAATCTTTGGACCACCAAAGCATAAATTGATAAATTTGGCCATAATTGTAATTTGTGTGTTGGAAAATTGTAAAATGAAACATAATCATAAGCAGAATCATTTCTGTCTTTTAAACAACCTTTACTTAGCAATGAATCATGCTTCTTTCTAAACCTTGGTTCAATTGCTCCAAGTAAAATTTAGAAGTTGTTGATTTCAAGTTTGTGTAGCAGAGGAGAAAGGGATAAATTCCACAGCTGAAGGTGGACAAAGGTAGCATTTCTTTGGCAGCAGAAAGTAATTTTTGTTTGGCAAAAAGGAATGCTTGCATTTGTGCAGACATTTGGATAATTGGAAGCAGCCCTAACAGAAGTGAATGAATGGACAACATGCAGGTGAGGTTTGAATGCATATCAAATGGCTCTGAAATGTGTAAAATGATTGGCCTCTGATAGGATGCAGTCCCATATTGCATCCATTTAGCTTTCTGTAGTGATGAGTCATTTGGACCCATGTGTGTAAAATTAAGATTTGAGTATTTACAATGATATCAACACAACAGTTCAGAGCAATCCAGTGTTTTAAACTGAGGCTTTCTCTTTTTCCTTTTCCTTTTCCTTTTCCTTTTTTTCTTTTTTCTTTTCTCCTGGCAGGTATCAGGAAGGTTTAAAAATGCTGGCAAGCCTGGAGGAAAAATATTTAATCCTTAAGCAAATGAGTTTTTACTACCATCAGCTACTGACAGAGAAACCCCAAATTAGTATATCTTTTATTTGTAATGATATCATATATAATTGGTTTATAAAGACAGATAGTATATCACAAATGTGTGTGAGCAACAACAGAAAGTTTTAAATATTTAATATGTATAAATCACTGCATTATTTTTATTCCAAACCAATGTCATTTTAAAACATTATTCAGGCCCATTCAAGAATTTCAGTTTGGGGCATTTTGAAGTACGTGAGAAAAACATTGTTAAGTGGAAGTTCATGGAAAAAAAAAGGAGGGGAGGGGAGGGGAGGTCATCTGGAATATCCATTCAGTTCAACCGATGTTAAGCACTCAGCACATCTGAAAATGAGCTTGCTTACCAGGTGCCTAAATTAGGAAGGATTGGTGCTTTGAAAATGCGAGCTTGACAACTCAGTTTTGCAAATGTATAGAAATGTTTGCTATAACACTTCCATCACACAAGATGCTGCAAACAACAGTCAGAGAGGAAACAAGACTTCTGGAACAGACAGGTGATGCCTCTGGGCTTGAGTTTGAGACTGCAACTGGTGCTTGCAGGATTGGATTCCCATCTTCTTGAGCCTTGTAAAGCATGGCAGTGTACGACAGCCTACCATGCATCACATTGTCTTTTCAGGACCAGAAGTCAAACTGTTATCGTTATTTACAGAGAACCATTTCACCATATGGGAGGCTTTACTTCTAGAAAGGTTTTGAATGCAGCAACAAATCCTGCTCTGCTCTTCCAGTGCTCTTGTACAGGTCACGGTGGGACAGGTGGGAGCTTCTTTCTCTCTTCATTAAAACAAGTACCAAAGAGTGTTACAAGATCCATCAGCAAATGCTGCAATCCAGGCACGTGCTAGGGCAACTCGCAGTCACTTTGAAAGCAGAACTGCTCTGTGATTTCAGCAGGGACTTCTTCAAAACACATGGTGCAGTGTGGTCTTTGGCATTTATATCCTGCCTCACTTCAGGCAGGGGAAAAAAACAGGAAAATTAAAAAAACAAATTTAGATTAGTGTAATCTCAGAGTTATGAATGTATATGCTCTGACTTGAGGAAATTATTTTTTTCAGCCTTACATCAACTCAGCTGTTTTGCATATGTTGGCCTTGGTTAGCTGTGTTATGTTTGGGGGCATAAACGTCAGTATGTTTTTAATATTTGTTTCATATCTCTGAGATTTACAATTGATATGTATACTTAAATACTTCTGATAACATACAATGTTTGTCTTCTAAATCTCTGGGACAGTGGCCATCAGCCCATTCTTGTGCTGGTAACAATAAGTTTATGTACACGTGCACATGTATGCATATGCATGGTTCCAGATTTGTGACTGCGTCTCCTTGGGACTATCAGTAGGTGCAGGACACATTTACCAGGATATTATGCACCTCTGGAATCATAGAATCATATCATAGAATCATAGAATGGCCTGGGTCGAAAAGGACCACAATGCTCATCCAGTTTCAACCCCCTGCTATGTGCAGGATCACCAACCAGCAGACCAGGCTGCCCAGAGCCACATCCAGCCTGGCCTTGAATGCCTCCAGGGATGGGGCATCCACAGCCTCCTTGGGCAACCTGTTCCAGTGCGTCACCACCCTCTGAGTGAAAAACTTCCTCCTAATATCTAAATCTAAACCTCCCCTGTCTCAGTTTAAAACCATTCCCCCTTGTCCTATCACTGTCCACCCTCATAAACAGCCGTTCCCCCTCCTGTTTATATGCTCCTTTCAAGTACTGGAAGGCTGCAATGAGGTCTCCCCAGAGCCTTCTCTTCTCCAAGCTAAACAAGCCCAATTCCCTCAACCTTTCCTTATAGAAGAGGTGCTCCAGATTTCTGGTCATCTCAGTGCCCTCCTCTGGACCCATTCCAAGAGCTCTGAGTCTTTCTTGAGCTGGGGCCCCCAAGCCCAGACACAGTACTGCAGATGGGGCCTCACAAGAGCCGAGTAGACGGGGACAATCACCTCCCTCTCCCTGCTGGCCACCCCTTTGTTAACGCAGCCCAGAACACAGTTGGCCTTCCAGGCTGCAAGCACACACTGCTGGCTCATGTCCAGCTTCTCATCCACCAGGACCCCCAAGCTGGGCCAATGACAGCAGCTTTATCGGGCCATGTCCAGTCTGGGCTTTAACACATGTTAGCCGAAAGCTGGCAGAACATGAGCCAGCAGTGTGCCCAGGTGGCCAAGGCCAGTGGCATCCTGCCTTGTATCAGAGGCAGTGCTGCCAGCAGGAGCGGGTAGGTGATCATCCCCCTGTATCAGCTCTGGTGAGGCCACACCTTGAGTACTGTGCTCAGTTTTGGGTCACTCATTACAAGAAACACATTGAGGACCTGGAGCGTGTCCAGAGAAGGGCAACGAAGCTGTGAAGGTCTGGAACACAAGTCGTATGGCAAGCAGGTAAGGGAACTGGAATTGTTCAGGCTGGAGGAGCCGCAGGGAAGACCTTATTTCAGCACAGACAGGCAGCAGCAGGCGCGGGGCAGCCGTGGCCGCCCGACCGTCCTCCATAAGCAAAACGTGAGACGGGGCAGCAGTAAGAGAAGGACGCCTCTGCCTGACAGAACTTACCAGCTACGATCGCGCCCCAAGACCGAAAGCCGCACGACGGGACGACACTGAGCCGCTCTGCCGCCGTCCGCCCCGCCTGCAGCGGCTCGTACCATTCTCCCCAAGCAGGAGGGGGGACAGAGCGGGTGATGCGCGCCGCCGCAGCCGCCGCAGCTCCCGCAGCTCCCGCTCCCCCTCTGCGTCCCGCGAGGTGGTGCCTTCTTGCCGCCGGGCGCGGTACCCTGCGGCGCTCGTGTGGAGGGGCGCGCGGTGCTTCTTCCCGCTTCTCCTCGTGCCGGCTCCGCCCCGCCCCCGCCGCCATGTTGTGGAGGCGGCGGGAGCGGCGGCGGGAGCGGCCGGCGGGGGTGGAGGAGTATGCACAGCGCGGAGCGGCGGCCCGTGGGCGCGCACCCTGACCGGTGGGTGCTCATTGCACCAGGTAACCCCGCGGGGCCCCGAGGCGGGACGGGCTCATCCGCAGCGCCGTTTGCTCGCCCGCCCCATCCCGCTGACGGAGCTCGGCAGGAGGCGAGTGCCTTGCGGCGTGCAGCCGGCCTCGGTTCTGTGACACGAAGTCCCGAGAGGACCCCCGGAATCCCGCACCGCAGCGAGGTGCTTTGTTCCCTGTGGTGGTAGGGCCGTCTCAGTTGGCAGGCGGTGCCGTGCCTCAGTTTTGTTAACAAGCTCATTGGGAAACATTCACCCTCATCGGCCGTGACGTCTCTGTACTTTCTGAAGATTCTGTAAGCAGGGCAGCAAGGCCTGCACGTGTCCTAGGAATACAGGCTGAGAGTTGGGGCTGCCCTCAGGACAGCTGAGCGGCTTGTCAGTGCCTGAAGGGGTTGTAAGGAGGAAGGGGACAGGCAGCAGGGTCTGCCGTGCCGAAATGGTTTCAAACTAAAGGGGGAGATTTAGAATAAGAAAAAGCTTTTTTAGAGTGGGAATGATGAGGCACTGGCGCAGGTTGCCCAGAGGTGGTGGATGCCCCATCCCTGGAGACATTCGGGGTCAGGCTGGGTGGGGCTCCAGCAGCACCCTGGAGGTGGCCCTCTTTGCACAGGAGCCGGAACAGGTGGCCTTTAGTGCTTCCTCCCAACTAAAAACAATTTTGCACTGTACGTGGGCTGTAAACATGGCTGTCTTGGCTTCTCTCCCTTTGCATTTAGTAAGCGTTGTTGGATGTTTTTCCCCTTTTTACATTCACTTCTGGCTGGTATCAGATTTTAAGGCTTTAACTTCACAAGTCACAAAAGGTTGTAGTGTTAAGGATGATGTTTGAACACGACCTATTTCACTCTCCAAGACACAGAGCAAGGAAGTATTTTGCTAAATGCCCTTTTACTAATTTGATTTCCTAAGGCAGTGAAACTTCCCCAATTGTGAGCCAGCTTTGTACTGTGCCTATTTCTTCTTTGACCCAAAATTTTTGAACTCTTGTGTTAATTTCACCAAACCTGATAACAAGAAGGAGCTCTCGGGAGTATCTTTATGAGCTTTATGAAAGTGTCTGTGATGATGTGAGAAATGCTTTAAATGGCACCCCTGGAGGGAAGGTGTAGCATGAGTTTGGTTCTGCAAGGATTGGAAACCAGGCAGGGGCTCCGCCTTGGGGGAACTGAGAAAGTGGGCTGCTCTAGTTACAAGAGCAACAGAACCAATTGTTACGGTTTCACTGACTCCTCTCTTCCTCAGCCTTTGGAACTGACGTACTTGATGCCTAAGAAAGGAATTTAAAAGTGAGGAATTCCTTTCCCTGCAGACTAGGATTTAAGTTGAATCCTCTATCAGATGACTGGCTGTGTCAACAGATGTCCATACTGTGTAAATATTTACAAATATGCTTAATTTATGCACGAGTAGTGGGTTCTGTGCAGTAAGTTAAATTCTTCCGTAAAAGTTGGCAGGATTGGAGCCAGAGCTTGTAACATCCACAAAGCCAGACAGTTTGTATTACCAATTATGCCAGAGCAGCTCTGACAAAATTTATATAGTGCTCCAGACCTGTAAGAAGGTTTATTAAGCTTTAGTAGAACCCCGCGGTGCACAGCAATTTTAACAGATCACTGGCTGATAATTTCAGAACTCCATTGCTGATAAGACTTGCCAATCATATGAGTAGGACTGCTGAAATGAAATAAATGTAATAGTTTTTGTTGTGTTTTCTTTTTTTTAACAGATTTTGTGTAAGGAGATTCTTAAAGTTAGTATCTGTTGTTTTTAGAGCTTTTTAGCTCTAAAAAGAGCATATTTCTGAGCTGTAAAAAAAAAAAAAGTGTAAATGGCAAGTTTACCTTGCAGGAAGAAGAAGGACACGTTCTAATGCTATGCAAAACTCCAAAAGTTTTCTCACAGTAAAGGCACTTTCCAAGGCCCTGATTTCAGGTACTTAAGTTAGTTTGGACTACTCACCAGAGCAATCTGTGTGGAACAGCTTGCAAAGTTAATGCATATCATTCTATACAACTTAATACGTTTTCCACTTGGAAAGTTCGTTCATGTTACGTTGATTGTGACATCTTAGAAGTTCCTGTATGACTGCAGATGATAACTGTCTCCACAAAGAGGCTACATAGGAGTCTAAAAAAGAACAGTCTGTTGTGAGTATGGAATTAAAGCTCTGAGAACTGAAATTTGAGTTCTTAACTGTCAGTACTTCTCAGTCAGTCTGACCATTTAGTAGCTTTCTAGAGCAAGGTGAGGTTGTGGCTGGAGTTCTGAATACTGGCATGTGTTACTCATGTCTCTTAATCTTTACACCATTTTCAGAATCTTATCTGTTCTTGCAAAAGTGTCAGAGCACTCTCGCTATTTATATGACATGTAAAAGTGTAGATGTAAGGAAGGTGAGATTCTTATTTGGACTATGGCAGTTGCTGTTGAAGCGTGCACTGCTGGACGGTGTGCAGCCTTATCATGAGCATTTAGAGGAAGCTTGTGAAATGGGTTCTGCCCCTCTACTCTGCTCTTGTGAGACCCCATCTGCAGTGCTGCCTCCAGTTCTGAGGTCCCCAACACAAGAAGGATATGGAGCTGTTGAAGAGGATGGGTCATGAGGATGCTCAAAGGGCTGGAAGTACCTGCCCTACAAAGTCAGGCTGAGAGCTGGGGCTCTTCAGCCTGGAGAAGAGAAAGCTCTGGGGGAAGCTTATAGAGGCCCTCAAGTACCTGAACAGGGCCTACAGGAAAGCTGGGAAGGGACTTTTTAGAAGGGCATGGAGCAACAGGACAAGGGGGAATAGTTCTGAAGTGGAAGAGGGTACATTTGGACAGAATATAAAGAAGAAATTCTTTCCTGTGAGGTGGTGAGACAGTGGAACAGGTTACCCCCAGAGGCTGTGGGTGCCCCCTGCCTGGAAGCATTCAAAGCTAGGCTGGATGGGCTGTGAGCAACCTGGTCTAGAGGAAGCTGTCCCTACCTGTAGCAGGGGCTTGGAACTAGATGATCTTAAAGGTCCCTTCCAGCCTCAACTACTCTGATTCTATGGATGTGAATCACCGAGAGAAAGCAATAAGCAATCAGAAAAAGGCAGGATTGGTCATATGGAGTGAGGTGATTAGGGTGTAAAACTTGGTGAGGATGGAAAAATTGGACATGCACGTAGCGGTTGAGCTGTGCTTAAAGTCAAGTCAGCTCTCTGGGCGGTTTCTCCAGATGCAGGTTAACTATGTCGTGGCTATACAGGTTCCAGATTTGGCCTATAGCAGATTCTGCTTAGCACTAAGAGTTTATTATTTCAAGTGCTGTGCCATGCTAACGCATCTCTGCTGTTTCTAGAACCAGTATTGCAGTACAGCTGCTTTCAGCAGTGTCTGAAATAAGTCCTGGTGAACCTGAACTGGGCTCTGTGCAGACCTGCTCTGCTTCTCGTTCGGGTATTTTATGAGCTTGGCTGGAAATCTGAATGGGGGTGGTTGACATCTATGGTTAAGACAACAAATTTGGAGCACTGGAGGAGTCATGGTAGAGATACTGAAGTATTTCTGAGTATCGAAGGACCCACATGAACTTCACTTCTGGGTGTCCGAGTTTCCAGGTTGTGCTCTTCTGCATTTTTCATACTATTTGGATAATCTGGGTTGTTATATTACATTTGTGTCCACTTCTTTCCCTTCCCCTTGAGAATGTAGAGCTTTGTATACAGATTCCTCCTTTAGGAAGCACCACAAAGAGGGTGGTGATGCACTGGAACAGGTTGCCCAAGGAGGCTGTGGATGCCCCATCCCTGGAGGCATTCAAGGCCAGGCTGGATGTGGCTCTGGGCAGCCTGGTCTGCTGGTTGGCGATCCTGCACATAGCAGGGGGTTGAAACTGGATGATCAGTGTGATCCTTTTCAACTCAGGCCATTCTGTGATTCCTCTTACATAGGTTTAGCTACTGAATAGTTGCAAGGGAAGCGAAGTGGCTCATGAGGATTATAATCCAGCTATCTCCCAGCCAGTATGTTGCTAATGATATGCATTTGCGGAAGAGGTTCTGTCTGTTGTTTGTTTGTTTGTTTTTTAAATCATACCCCCTCATTCTGCAGTGCTTTTTAAGTGTGCATATAGGATATTTCTGCTTGCTTTATAGAGCCTATTGTCAACATTTTCTCTGAAAATTGTAAGAGCTAGAAATTATTTTTGCTGGAAAAAGAAATAATATGAGACCTCCTCTAATTGTAGGTTTGTAAAAGTAGGGATCTTTAAGAGCCAAATACCATTGTGTGACAGGTCTGATCTAGGTTCGGTATAACAAAGCAGCTTTCTTATCTAATGGCTTCAGACTGGCCTTACCAATAGCAGCCAAACACATGCGCCAATTGCTGAAAGGGGAGGGGTGTGAAGGACAGTTTTGCAGGGGGAGGTGTTATCTCAGAACTGATATATTTATATCCTCCATTGGCTTTAGCAAAGAGGCCAGCATTTGAAGGTGGTTTTCTAAGTCTGATGTTCCTCTCTACACCCCAAGTTTAGACTGCTGCATTTGATTTGTTCTGTATTAGTAGAAGTAGGGGTTAGCTGCAAGCTGATGATTAAGTTCAACTTTTATTTTTCTGAAGTAGATAAGTTTAGATTACTACATTTTTTCATTCCTTTGTTTTCTTAACCAGCAAATTGATTAGCTTTTGCATTGTTTTATGAGAGCTGCTATTTTAGTGGGTCTGGAAGGGCTGCACGAAGGGAGGGATTTTAACAGTCCTATTATTTTTAGGAACTACTTATTTAAAAATAAAAGGAGCGGTTTCACATAATGGTTGGCAAGTTTTTTGAACAAATTTCATATGCCAAAAGTCAAATGGAGGCAGAAATAAATGAACTGTGATGCCAAACCATAGGGCATAAGCATGCATTAAATTAATCCTTTCTTTCAAATGAGACTGAGGAACTTTTGTCAACATGCAACAACAGAGGACGCATTTTACTTGAAAATTTGGGGTTGTATTGAGAGAAGACGTCATATCAAAAGAAGTTTTTGTGTAATGCATAAATGCAGTTTGCACTGAAATCTGATGTAGGCAGTTTCCCTATTTTTTCTTGACCATTCTCACACCTTGTGTTTAAAAGCACTTTGATGCTTGCTTTTATTTAACATTAAAAAAATCGTTCAAAGCATCTGCTACAAAATTGCCCACAGTGCTGTGCTGCTAGAAAACTTGATTCAGAAGTTGTAGCAAATGTCAAAATGGGGTGGGCCAGTTGTAATTTGGAGAGAGAACATGGAAATAGTGCTCACAATTAAAAATGTGTATTTTTAAGTATCTGACTTATATTTATATAATCTTTCTTACATTTTATGTGCACATATTAATAATGTGCACCTTCTCAATAAATGAGTGTGAATATGCATATTTTTCTTAAACTCCCCCTAAACTGGCATTTGCATCTCTTGAACAAAGCCCTTTGCCTGCAGGTAATTTGCACTATTTCTTACATCTCTTAAAATGCATGCTGAGCTCAGCTGTGTATAAAGCAGATAAAACTGGCAAGCTAAGGAGCCAGAAGGAAGCATAGCAAATAAAAGAACTGAAAAGAGATGTTTTAATGTGTAACACCATCTCCTGCTTTCTGCCATCTGGCTTGGAAGAGACCAACATATGCCAACTTAGGCCTCTCTGCACATGGGAATAGGGCTGATTCAGCCAGTAATACAGCTGCACTGGTGTTGACCCTATAAATATTGAGAAGGGAAGTCTGAAGTTTTTAGCCTTTCAAGTGATAACCTGTTCTTGAACTTCTCAAGATTGACTTCATCATTCACCCCCAACCTCTCTGCACAATTTGCCCAGCCTCTCGATTGCAGGAACAGCTGAGTTAGTATTCTCCATTACTGCCAGTGAGTCTGTGAGCACGTGGTTTTGGGTTCAGAAGTGAGTTGTGACAGCATAAGGCAAAGCTAAAGGCTGTTCTTAAGCAAAACCCTTACCATTCAGTGCAGCTGCTTGGTTGTGTACCAGGACTCAGGACTCCTCAAGCATTTCCATGGGAAGGTTTATTCAAGATAGAAACTTGGTGTCATTTTTTGTATCTCATTAAACCTCTTTCTTGTAATGTTTCCAGGTGAAGTGGGAGCCAGAAACAGCTTAAGAGGGTGTCAGTTACACTGCATTAAATGTTGTTTGCTTAAGGCAGCAGATAATAAATGTGATTACCAAACAGATTGCTGTTCTAGCTTTCATAATAAATGTTGCAGAAGTCCCTTTGCTGAAGCCAGTGCTGCATACGGTCAGGAGGATAAGAGGGTGAGGTAATCAAACTACCGTAACTGAGTAAAGACCAAGGTGAGATCTCCAAAAATCAAGTAGGTGCTCATGCAAAGCTCTGCCTTCTGTGCGAGCATGCAGGAGAGCAGCTGTTTGCAGAGGTGATGGAGCTGTGTTCTGTGTAGCACTCTTCTAAAGCATAGTCAGCCAGGGACACAGTGATGTCTTGTGGCTGTTCTTGTGCTTTCCCACCTCTGTAATTCACATGTAATCTAGTTTTCTAATACGTACTCTTAAACTAATCGAGGAGCCCACTGTCACATACAGAACATAATAGGTTATTTTCTGCATGGCCTGCTGCTGCTACAGATTCTCTTCCATGTGTAACTGTATGGTGAGTGGCAGTAGTTTACTGATCTGGGTGGAAATGAGTGTTTTCTTCACGGCTGGATCAGCAAACTGAGCTGACTTGCCATGTGGCCATGGAATTGCTGGTTTGAGTGGAAAGAAAGCAGGAGAGATAGGGAACTCAAGATTGTATTTTTTAATGACCTGTGAATTTTGGTATTTGAAGCCATTTATAGAACTGTGTCCTCAGTCAGTGCATACCTGGATTTGTTCATTACGCTAATACATAATTACCTTGAAAGTTACAAGGATATTTTCAAGCTACAGCAGGGGAGATTCAGGCTGGACATGAGGAAGTATTACTTTTCAGAAAGGGTGGTCAGGCACTGGAATGGACTGCCCAGGGAGGTGGTGGAGTCACCGAGCCTGGGGGTGTTCAAGGAAAGGCTGGATGTTGTGTTGAGGGACATGGTTTAGTAGGAGCTATTGGGAATAGGTGAACGGTTGGACTGGATGATCTTATAGGTCTTTTCCAACCTTGGTGATTCTATGATTCTATGATATTAAAAGTGAGAATGATACAAAGTTCTGGATTATTTTTTGTTGGGCTTCTTTTCAGTTTGTGCTGCAGGACAGAGGACTTTGCTCATGTACCATTAGCACAGGCACTGAATTAAAGCTATTTACTTCAGGATTGACTGATTCTGGAAGGAATGTAAATAAAACAAATATTAGATCTAACATATTTGCACCTCTAGACTGCATAGTTCAGTCTTCCATAAAATGTCCATTAAATGAGCTCCATCTGACACACCTTTTTTGCATGACTCAAAGTTCAGAAGGGAATGGAAAAGACTAGTGTAGGTGACGTATGGTTTAATATCTGTTTTTAAATGAAATCTTAACTTTATAATTCCAGACTATTAAATGATCCTCGTTTTTTGTAGGGTGATGGTGGAGGGTTTTTTCCTCTTACGCAATTGACAGATATTTACAGCCTTTTGCTTGCTTGGCTGGAAGCTTTTTTTCATGGGAATTCCATATAACTTGATATTAGTCTGTTATATATAGTATCTATAAGCAGTTTTTGGAAAAGAAGAAAAAAAAAAAAAGGTGAACAGACCTTGCATCATTTGTAACAGTTTCATAGATCTTAGTGGGAGTTTTATGTTCTTTTCCAATTCATTCATGTTGCAATACCAGCAACATTTTATTTTTTTTAATGGCTGGATTCATTAATGCCTCATATCAATCCATTGTGGAACAAACTATTGCCAGAAATCCTTAGACAGCTGGTTCATTTTCACTTTGTTCTGTTTATACGTTTTACAGAATTTGCCTGGTTGCATGTCTGACCTCCACAAAATACAGTAGGCTTTTCTCTTTCTCTGTAATGGAAAGCTGCTATAAAGCTTTTACAGTCTCTGTAGCTCAGCTTCAGGAGTCTGAGGTTCTCTCTGTGGACTCCACTGCCACTGGTGGATGTATCACCCACACTTCTAGGTGGGCTTTGTGCAGCTTGGTTACCAGTGAATGCACAGTAGGCTGTAGCTTCAGCAAAGTGTGCCAACTTAGCAGCCTGGTGTTGGCATTTGGTTGTCCTGCCCCCTGCTCATCTCAGAGCTCCCTGTTGTGGTGTTGCTCCTGGCTTGTTTCTGCAGGACTGATGTGGGGACTCTCTGGGCGTGAGACAGGACTGAGGTGGGCCAGCTGCCTCATGGAAGTGTCTGCCTGTCTGTCTTCCCTGGCAGCTTAGGGAACAGCTTGCTTTTTCACTGGGATGGGGTTAATTGGCCCCTCTGTACTCCTGTACCCATTTTTTTGTACCTTTGCAATGAAACTTGTCCTAGGAGAGAGGCATGCTGTACTGACACACCTGCTGGGGAATTGTGCTGTACAGCTGTGTGCTGCCTGCAGCTGAACTCTGCCCAATGCTTAGGAGAGAGCATAGCAGTCAGAAGAGTGCGATCCCTCTCACTTGTTTTTCCATTCTGTTACACATTCTGTGTCAGCTGAGCTACAGAAAAAGTTGCTGTTAGGAGTAGTGACATTTAGCTGTCATTTTCCATTAGAATTAGACCTATTTTAACTTAGTTTTGCTAGAAAATCTCTTCAGAACCACTTTTTAGGAAGTCTGTTTATTTAGCTGTAACAGATCCTTGCCCAAACACAAGGACTGATAAATGTAATGACATTAAAGAAATCCAGTTACCTTTCTTCTGGTGGAAGGCCAGAACACACACACCAGAAAGGCTTTGGACACCTAACTTTGAAAATCCTTTGCTCAGCATTTTCCTAGTCAGTAAGTGTTTAAATTCAGATAAATAGGGCCTCCTTTGCCCATAAGGCCTCATTACTATTGCATCCAGTTTTCCAAGCAGGCATTCTCCCAAATGCCTCTTTTTATTTGCCAGCTTGACATCTAGTAGGGCCAATCTGTAACAGAAGGATACTTCGACTAGGCCCAGAAACAGAGCGTTGAACACAGGTAGAAGAAACCCAAGGTACAAGAAGCTGGGAGAAACCACATTTTCCTTTGCCCCCTCTTTCCCTTTGTGTGTCCCATCTGGAGGGTGCCGTGTGAGATAGGGGGGTCAGCACTGCAGCCCTGCAGTGGTTTAGCTGAGCTCCCTACGTGCGGGCATCCCAGTGAGGATGGAACATGCACTTGGTGTCAGAAAGCTGGGGAATGAACACATCAACTAAATAAAGATGCAGACTTCATTAAAAACAGCTACATTAGGAAGGGTTGTCTGCTTAATTGTTCACGTTCTACAAGATGCAGCTAGGGCTCGGCTGGATGTGTTCCCAGTGTTCATAAATCTACTCATGAAGAAAGCGGAGCAAGTGAGCGCTAAAAATTCCTTTGTTTTGTTTTGCTTAGTGTTTTAAATTTTGAAAATCATATTTGGTGTGTATGTTTTCACATGTTCATATGAAACACATCAAAGTAAACACATGCAGTGTGTTTCTTTCGCTGTCATTAATCACGGCAGAGTTTTAAAAAGTAACAAAAAATACAGCAACGTTAAACTGTGGTCAAAAAATGAAATATACACAGCTATAGAAATTTGAAGTTCTCCTTTGCCAGGACAAATGTAGCTTGACAACCGTGTGTGTTTATGTATCAGCATATGAAGTAAGTCTGGTTAGCAAATTGGACTTTTTTTTTCCATTAAAAACCTCCCAACTTATATTGAAACTTTTTCAAGTACTTTTTCAACCTACCTGAAGACTCAACTGAAAATTCAGGGGAAGAAAATGGCTGTAAATTCTTCAAACACCTTTAAGAACCATTATCTTCCAATACTTTGCCACCGAATGCACTTGAAAAACAAACAAACAAAAAAAAAGACATTCTCTCTAAGCCCTGCTTATGGCTTCATCAGGGCGATTTCTGTTTGGGGCACAGTTGAGTACCCAGGTGTAGATGTAAAAGATGAGAGTTGTTTGTTTTGGGCTTTGGGTTTGTTTTCTGTTTGGTTTTTTTTTTTTCAGCCACTGAGGTACCTGAGAACAAACAGCCTGTGAGAAGTCCACCCACCTGTCCTTTCCTGAGGTGTTAGGGAACAGCTTTCAGGCAGGGGGTGGCTATTTTTGAATGCATTTGAGCTTCCTATTTCCTTGTTTCTCACAGAAAAGCAGTTTGTAGTCTCTGTGTCATTAAACCTGGATACTACCAAAAAGGGAAGGGCAGCATCACACTTCTGTTCCCTCCAGCAGCCTCCCCTGGGAGTAGATGCGCAGCCCACCTCTGCTGCTTCTCTCCTCTTTCAGCAGCAGCCCAGCAACCCAACCAGCAGCTTGGTCCCTGTCAGCCCATTCTCCAGGGTCTGGATGCTAGTTATGGATGTGAAATGTTTTAGTTATTTTCCTTGCTCTGATGAATGCGTTTATGAGAGGAACTGGGACAGAACTGGCAGTCTGCAAGTTAAGAGAGATGATGCTGTCATGTTGCTCTTCAGTCAGATGTGGGAAGTTGTTTTCATAAATATAAGTTAGACTTTCCCTACAAAGAGAACTTGGATAGAATATAATTAACTGGGGATCCTTAAAGATGGTTTTCAAGCTTCAGTCCTTATGGGAGCTGTTTCCTTTCTTTTTTTTTTTTTAATTTCACATCGAAATTGTACTTTTGCAGCTCTGTTTTTTGTCCAACTTTTTTTGCTTAAATACACAGAAAAGAACACAACCATGAGGAGGCTAAGCCAGAAGTGCTGTATTTTCTCAGCTTCTTTTTCCTGCACTCTTAAATGCACTCTTTGTTTTTTAAGATTATATACAACAGATAAACAAGTGTGCATACTTTTCACGTAACTAACAACCACTCAGACAGTTCCTGCCTCATATTGCTGAATAATCTGAAACTTCCTGAATGCTATAGAAGACCACTGTTTCTTCCCACAAGTATTTTAGCTTGTGGGTTCGTCTTATTTACCAAAGTGTTCCAATAATCTTTGAGACTAATTAAGGCAACACATCAGTTCATTATCAAACTGAGTTATCGAACTTAGGAGTACTGTTGCGTGAGGCTCTGTGAGGGGAATTGGATTTCAGAATCTAAATCATCCCCAGGTGCATATCTTTTCTGTGGCAAACAGAAAGTGCCGGAAGTCTGGAATCACAATTTAGGTACCTTGATCAGGTAGGATGGATTTGGGCTGAGGCATATAACTTTGTAAGCAGAAAACATGTGAGCTTTCAAATAGTGTCAATCCAGTTAATTCTTAACGTCTTGGAGAAGCATGGCAGAACGTGAAATGCTTCTCAGTTCTCAAGTTCATAACTTTTCCCTTTCCCTCCACAGAGGCTGCTACCGACCCCCCTACAGCACCTGACAACGAACCTATGTTTACAAAACTACGCAGTCCGAGCACAGGCAAGTTTTGGAATTGTGACATGAGCCTGTTAATGCTTTGGTTGATTCCCTCCACCACCAAACTATTCGTATTTTGCAAGCTGAAATAGTGATGATGATGTAAGTCTTATGTGCCAGAGATACTGCTGTTGATGCCAGATAGTTTAATGCTGTGCAAACATTTAGGATTTCTTTTATAATTTTAATTGGTTGAACTGTTTATTCATCAGGAATATTGGCAGCACAAAAAAGAATTGTAATTTAAGTTGTGTTTTTAAATGCATTTGATTTGGGGAACTTGCAGTGTTGGGTGTTGAACTTTGGCTTTTTTTTTTAATCCAAATTTAGGCTTCATACCATTCATCTTATGCTGTAAAATAAACAGGCAGAGTCAGAAAAGTGATACAGTTATACTTACCAAGCTTTTTGAGTCTTTTCGTTTTTAAAGCTAATATTCTTCTTTCCTTGCTTCAAGCAGTGCTATCTCTTTTCTTATTAATAGATGATGAGGCACTTTAAATATGAAATACATTGGAAAGACCAGCAAATGCAGGTGATATAATCATACCACCATCCCACAAATAGTTACTTTCCTCTGGTCAGATTGCCCTTTTTGTCAAGGATTTCTTATTAAGTATGAGTAATCTAATCACAGAATTGTAGGGGTTGGAAGGGACCTCCAGAGATCATTGAGTCCAACCCCCAGTGTTTGCAGTATGAGATACTGGAATAGAAACTTGCAGCAAGCCTTGGTTAAGGTTAATGTGTTTTGTTTAAAGGCAGAATTAATGCATTTTTTTCCTTTTTTTACAATCTCATTTGATTTCTAAGTTACGTATTTTAATATTGAAATTCACTATTCTTATTTATGTGTTTGTAACTGGAGTCTTCAGGTACTTTAACACATGATATACTCATTTCTAAGTCTTCCTGAAAGAGTTAATTTAAAAACAATAGATACAGAATATGAAATCATTTATCCTCATCTTGATACCTATTTTTTGATTGCTCAGATTTACTATGAGAATATACAGCCACAGACATTTTCCACCTGCTTTATTATGTTGTCTTGTAATTTATTATGTTTTTAAAAGCACACACGTTAATTTGCTTTTCTCTGTGGAAGATCTATTCAACTTGATGAATATGAGATCTTGGGAAAGGTTTCTGGGGAAAACCAAGAGTAAAATGATTTGACTGGGTGTGTTCCTTTAGAATTTACAGAAGCTTATTTGTAGATCTGCATGAACTTCCAGTGATGTAGCGTATTAATATTTGAAAATAGAAGGACTGAGAACTCCTGATAATGTCTTTTGCTTATGTTTGGATCTAACAGACAAATTGTTGTTGACAAATATTGTATAAATAGCCACTGAAAGGTTCAACGTACAGCAGATATTCATGCTAACCACTTTGTTTAATGAAAGCATGCATGGTCCTTTTTATAGGCAGGTAAAAAGGACAACATTTCTGTCCTGTACAAAGACTACAAACTGGAGTTTTAGCTTGTAATTCAGAAGTGCTGCGAGAAGCATTTTTCAAAGTTCTGAACTAAAACAAGGGAATATTTATGCTACAAACTTAATCAGCTAAATGAAGTCATAAAAGTAGAAGCAAAGCTGCCTAGATTCTCTCCTTGTCCACTAGAGAATGTCTCTAATGATAGTGTTGATAACCTGCGGTGCTTGTCCTTGTAACGCAAGCAGGTAAAACAAGGAGCTGAAGTTAGGCAATAGAAATGGTCCATTTCACTACTTTTCCTTGCTCTCCACCATGCTTGGCTGGAAGACTCACTGGTAGGAGTCTTTTAAGTTGTGCAACGAACTCTTCTGTGATTAGTCTTGATGTCTGGTGCTGATCAAACTATGATGTAGACCCTTGTTGAGAATCACATGGTGATGGATATCTCTGCTCTTCCTAGTATTTGCTGTTCATTCCTCCCACATCCAAAAGAAATGTGATTGTCAGAGAACTGAATCTGTAACCTTAGGTGAAGTTAAACATCCCATCAGCTTTTGAATAAAGGGGGGAAAAAGCATCATCAGTCATTTTTTGGGAAAAGATGCATCTGCCCATTTTAGCTGACCTTCCTTCAGTAAGACCCAGGTATCTGTCCAGGCTGAAAACAGCAGTGATTACATCAGCTTTTAAGGGCTTGCACTGATACTTTTTTGAGCCTGCCCATGATCTTTAAGTTTCCAAGCTGTATTTTGAGCAGGATTGCAATAGTTAATGTTGCCTTTTGAGGATGACAGGACTAATTCAGCCTACAGACTCAAGTACCTGAACATCTGTGGCCCCTTCTGCAGTTCTGTGACTTCCTAGTTTAGACGTAGAAAATGCCAGTCTTTTTTGTAATGTATGTCATTTTTTCATTAGAGCCCAAAACTAACATGAAACAGCAGAGTTGTGCTGTGGAGCAGCCTAAAATAAAGCTTCCCTTTTCAGACTGTCAGTATTCTCTTGTTCACCTTACTTGTGTACTCATACTGAGTTACTGCTGTCTGCTTAGATGCGCAAAAAAAGATATCACTGTCACTTGAGGGTTTTGTTCCTTACTTCTGATATCTTAGATACAAACATGAGAGAAGGCAAGGAAATCTTCTGGGTTTCCACCTTCCCCCTTCAGTACAGGCGAAAAAAGTAATTTCTTGTGTGATTTTGATTTGGGTTTGGATCAAAGGCTTTGTGTTGTAAGATGAACTATTCACACATCTTATTTATTGATTCAAATTCAGTTTGGTTTATAGAGCTGGTAAATGAACATCTGTATATAATAGTTTTCTTTGTCTGAGCTTTCTTTGTAGTGAGTTTATGTAGAATGTGCGTATGTTTGTGTGTGTGTGTGTGTGTGTGTGTGTGTGTATATAAGACACATTCTTCAGATGTATTGGGTATTCTTTTGATTTTTGTGAAAGCTTACAACACAAACCAGATTTCTTTTTCAACAGGGGAAGCAACTCTTTACTTATTCAATAGTGGTGCACAGCAGCTGTTCGAAGTAAAAGCTTTTCATGAGGAATATCGTTCCTGGTTTATAGGTGAGACTGTTCAACAAGGTGAGTAATGTTATGTATCCTTCCCCCAACCATAACTAATGTTCATACAAAGAGACCTTCTCTCTTTCTTCTATTAAATTTACAGGTGTTTCTCTTAGTTGTTTGAGGCATGCTGCATCACGTCCCCACCTTCTGACGCACTCATTTGCCATCTGGATTTAAGCAGGGCTAGGGGCTTTGTGGTCTCTCTTTAAAAGGCTGCCTTTGGCAGCTTCAATTAGACAGATGTTGATTTGTCTTTGAGGAAGGGTATGGTGGGATGGGGGAGTTGTTCAGTTGTGTTTAAACTGAAGTGCCATAAAATACTTAGCTTTCCTTGTCAAACCAGAAAGTCCTTGGTGTACATAAAATATTTCTTATCCTATAGAAGGGAAAAAGGGCTGGAAAGCCTGAGCTAGCTAAGCAGAGCAACGCTAAGCAGAACTCTAAGCACTGGAGTGTGGTTTGATCTGGTTTTCTTTTAATTGCCTCTGTAGTCTTCTCTGTAAGTGCTGTGGGATAAGCCTGCTGTCTGAAGGTGCCATTTCAGTGCTGTGTCTAAGTGACCTCATCTGTAGCATCATAGTCTCTGATCCTAGCTCATCTTTCTGAAAATGAGAAAGAAGTTTGTGCAACCACTCGTGATGGCTTTAACAATCCTTTCTCAGTAAGGATGCCCCTGGTGTAGTGTTTCACTCCCAGAATTTCCATAGATTATGTAATTAGTATCCCTTCAGGAGATGAAGGTGTGTCCTTTTTGTCTGTTTGTAATTAGAAAAAAGACCATTTCTAATATTAAAATAAATAAAGTGACTCGAGCAGACATATACCTTCTTTAATGGCAATATCCCAAATGTGTGTTAACGTTTAAATGTACTTTGCAGGTGTATATAGCAATGCAAGCAGTAGGTCTACGAGCTTTTCCTTATTCCCTTTAGGGGTGAGCCAAAAGACTGAGTCTGTTCCCTGCTCCCAATTATGTCCACTCTATATTCTCCCCCTCCCTTTCTAACCTCTGCTTTGGCCCTTGGGAAACAATGGCCTTAAGGCCATTTTCTTTTTTCTTTTTTTTTTTTAATATATAAAAAAGGGGAAAATTTTTTCCTGAATGGAATTGGGCTGCTGCATCTCTGAAATAGTTGGGCGATGAACAACTCAGAAAAGCTGTGTGTTTGCAAATCATCTCATTATCTGCCAAGAAGGAAATGACTGGAATGTAGGAATAGGCAGGTATAAACTCTTCAGGAAGGACAGGCAGAGGAGAAGGGGAGAGAGGTGTTGCCCTCTGCATCAAGAACCAGCTGGAGTTCATGGAGCTCTGCCTGGGGATTGATAAGGTGCTGACAGAGAGTTTATGGGTTAAGGTTAAAGGGAAGGCAGAGGAAGGAGACATCATAGTGTGGGTCTGAAATGGGTGGCTCAACCAGGAAGACCAAGAGGATGAGACCCTCTATAAACAGATAGGAGCAGCTTCACATTCATAAAACACAGTCTTTGTGGGGGCTTCAACCACCATGGTGTCTGTTGGAGGGGCAACACAGCAGGGCACCAGAAATCAAAGAGGTTTCTGGAATGTGTTGATGATTACTTCTTCTAAGTGGTACAGGAATCCACAGAAGAGGTACTGTGCTGGAAATTGTCCTCACCAACTAGGAGGAGCTGGTGAGTAATGCAAAGTTCAAGGGCAGCCTTGGCTGTGGTGGAGTTCAAGATCCTCATCCACAGAATGGTGGAGTTCAAGATCCTTAGGGTGTCAAAGAGGGCTTGCTGCAAGCCTGCTACTCTGGACTTCAGGGGGGCAGACTTCAAACTCCTCAGGGAACTGCTTGGCAGGGAGACATGAGATAAAGCCCTGGAGGGAAGAGGGTCCCAAGAAAGCTGGTCAGTATTAAAGGACCATCTCCTCCATGTCCAGAAGCAGTGCATCCCTAGAAAGAAGGCAGGCAAGAATGCCAGAAGGCCACTGTGGACCAGCAAGGAGCTCCTGGACTGACTTTGACTTAAAAAAGAAGTGCGTAGGGAGTGGAAGCAGGAATGGATTGCCTGGGAGGGCTACAAAGAAGGAATCTGGTTAGGAAAACTAAAACCCAGATGGAATTAAATCTAGCCAGGGACATAAGGGGTAACAAGAACAAATTCTACAGGTATATCAGTGACAAAAGGAAGGCCAGGAAAGATGTGGGCACCTTCTGGAACCAAACTGGAGACATGGTCACAGGGGATACAGAGAAAGCTCAGATGTTCAATGACTTCTTTGCCTCAATCTTTACCAACAAGGGCTCTAGCTGCACTGCCCAAGCTGCAGAAAGCAAAGGTAAGAACTGGGAGAAGGAACCCCTGCTGCTAGTGAAGATCAGGTTTGAGACTATCTGAAGACTGAAAGTGCGCAAGTCTACGGAACTCAGTGAGATCCATTCATGGATTACAAGGGAAACAGCAGATGAAGTTGTCAATCTGCTATCCATCATGTTTTGAAAGGTTGTGGTAGCCTGGTGAAGTTCCCACTGACTGGAAACATAATCCCCATGTTCAAGAAGGGAAAAAAAGAAGATCCAGAAAACTATGGTCTCACCTCTGTGCTTGTCAGCATCATGGAAGAGGTCCTCCTGAAGGCTCTACTGAGGAGGAAATATGGAAAACAAAGTTGAGGTGATTGATGGTAACTAATATGGCTTCACCAATGGCAACTCATGCCTGACAAACTTGGTGGCCTTTTATGATGGAGTTACAGCATCAGTGGATAAAGGAAGAGTAACTGACATCATCTACCTGGACTTGCGCAAAGTGTTTGACACTGTTTGCATGACATACTGATTGTCAAATGGAAGAAAAATGGATTTGATGGATGGGCCATTTGCTGGATAAGGAATCGGCTGGATGATTGCACTCTTGAGAGTTGCAGTCAATGTCTTCAGTGTCTCAGTGTCCAAGTGGAGATGGTGACAAGTGGCATTCCTCAGGGATCAGTGCTGGGACCAGTGGTACTGAACATCTTTGTAGGCAGCATGGACAGTGGGATCAAGTGTAATCTCAGCACGTTTGCAAATGACACCAAGCTGAGTGATGCAGTTGACATGCTAGAGGAAAAAGGATGCTGTTCAGAGGGTCCAGGAAAGGCTTGAGAGGTGGGCCCATGCCAGCCTCATGTATTGCAACAAGGCCAAGTGCAAGGTCCTGCATCTGGGTCAGGGCAGTCCCAAGCACAGATACAGGTTGGGTGGAGAATGGCCTGATATTGGCCGTGAGGAGAAGGATTTGGGGGTGTCAATTGATGAAAGGCTCAACATGGGCCAGCAATGTGCATTTGCAGCCCAGAAGGCCAAATGTATTCTTGCATCAAGATTGCATCAAGAGAAGCATGACCAACAGGTTGAGGGAGATGATTCTGCCCCACTACTCTGCTCTCATGAAACCCCATCTGGAGTACTGCCTCCAGTTCTGGGGCTCCCAACACAAGAATGACATGGAGCTGTTGGAGCAGGTCCAGAGGAGGGCCACAAAGGTGAATAGAGGGCTGGAGAATCCTCCCCTAGCAGGACAGGCTGAGAGAGCTGGGACTTTTCAGCCTGAAGAAGAGAAAGCTCTTGAGGAAGCTTATAGAGGCCCTCAAGTACCTGAAGGGGGGGCCGACAGGAAAGCTGGGAAGGGACTTTTTAGAAGGGCATGGAGCAACAGGACAAGGGGGAATAGTTCTGAAGTGGAAGAGGGTACATTTGGACAGAATATAAAGAAGAAATTCTTTCCTGTGAGGTGGTGAGACAGTGGAACAGGTTGCCCACAGAGGTTGTGGGTGCCTCCTCCTCCCTGGAAGCATTCAAAGCTAGGCTGGATGGGGCTTTGAGCAATCTGGTCTGGAGGAAGGTGTCCCTACCTTTAGCAGGAAGGCTGGAACTAGATGACCAGATCTTAAAGGTCCTTTCCAACCCAAACCGTTTCATGATTCTCCAAGGTCTTCATACATCTACATTGAGTCAGAACTCCATAGAACAAATTAAAATACTTTTTCCTGAAGGTACAGATGAAAGCTTATAAATGGGAGCTTTAAGAAAAGAGCTAGCTTTTTTTTTTTTTTTTTTTTTTTTTTTTTTTTTTTTTTTGTCTCCAGTCTTATTATCAAAACTTGCAGGTTTGTGAAGAAGTAGTCGTGGTACTTTCTTTGCTAATGGCTGTGGAGTTGGGATTATTTTTGTCTAATTGTCAGGGAAATATATTCCCTTGGGACCTGGGTAGTATTCTTCCAGGGACCTGGCAGTGCCATACTTGGAGAAATATTTTGGCCCTGAATGCCTTGATTTTACTTGCTTGGGCTGGTCTGTATAATTTTGATGCCTTATATTTGTTTTTTTTTCATTTGATTCGCACTGAGTACTAGAGCCATGTTTCATGGCTGGTACTTGGAGGCTTAGATTTTGAGTACCGATTTTCTGAAGGAAGACAGCAGAGTACAGTGTAAGAGCTCACTCTGCTCCAGCCTACGTGTCGTTTGGTATCCTCGAGGCTTGTCAGAAACTGTAGAAGTAGTCTTCTAACAAATAGCCATGTCTTCAATACTCCCTCTGGACAGAAAAATTGAAATTAGCTTAGAAATAAATGTAAATTGGATCCCCAAGCTAATTTGGCTGTACAGATGTAGAGACTGCAGGCATTGCGTGATCTCAGTTTTACAGACAGATTGTCAATTTTGACCAGACCGCTTTGTTGCCACCCTGTCTTTTGTTAGTTTTAAGGCTGTTCCAGTAGGATTTTCTTTCTTTAATTATCTTAATCATGTGGATTGAAACAAAAAATTAAATTTATTTGTTTTCGGTTTGCTAATTAATGTCAAGTTGTTATCAATTATTTGATCTAATTAGTGGAAATCCTTAATGTTACATTGTTTCAAATTATCTATGATTGTGCAGAGAGCACGAGTACGCTGTCATTCTGAAATGGTGGTGTAATTTTGAGTAGAACACTCAGTTATATATTCTCTGAACTGGCATTGCCTTGCCCAGTATCTGGGGCAGAGTGTGCTGGATATTTATCTACTACCTCAAAACAAGGTTCTACTACACTGAAATCTGCCAATGGAGGGCAGCTTTAATTTTGTTGTTTGTCATATATCACTGAAAAAGGGAAAACATTGTGCTTCAAGTCAGAAGCAACAGAGCTTGTGCTTTCATTTGGCAGGGTTGAGAATTGAGCTCCCTGTATTTTTAATACAAAATCACAAATAGTGTTCCTGACTATTTTAGTGAAATACTGGAATGCTTAATATGGAAAAAAAAAATCCTCTCTTCTTGCTTACACTCCTAAAAAGCATCTTAAAAAAATGATCCAGTGGTAGTTCTGTGCCTAGTAGTACTAACGACACTTTTATATATCTGTCCCTTAGATGGGCGCCTGCTCTTTGTTACACCAATGGACCCCTTATTTCTGATACTTTATTACCTCATAAAGGCGGACAAAGAGGTAAGCCTGCTTATTTTTTTCATTGATATTCTCAGGAGGAAACATTATTTCTGTTATTGCATTAATTTTATGAAGAGGGACTTCCGTACTGTGGGAAATATAGTTTGCATTTAAAGCAGAGATGTTCATCCCATATGTATCTTTGTTTTCATCCTTTTTATTTTTGTGACCAATAAAGTATATTCCATGAATCAGCTTGGAACCTGAACAAAATGTAAACCCCCTCTTTGTAAGAGAAGCAGAGAATCTTTTGTCCTTTTGCGAGAGCCTATCCCAGAACTGTTGAATTTAAAATGGTAGATGTCATCATAATAAAACAAACTGGTGCCCATCCTGAGGAGCGGATGATTCACTTTGAGAAAGAGAGGAAAAAAGAAGGATGAATTTGGATGCTACGGAAGAGAAACTTTTATGTTGTGGTTTGAACTTGAAAGGAAACATTGGCTTTTCAGAGATAGTGTTTGTAGAGATGGTGTATTGCTGAACAGCAAAGGGGTGAACAACTACCCAAAAGATGGATAATACATTAATGGGTTAATCAATTTATTGTGGGCGTTGCAAAACCTTACTTAAATTTTGTAAGTATATCAAAAGACATAGACAATATTGTTGTTTTACAGTTTATTATCTGCCTTTGAAGAAATGACAAAATAAAAACATGAATCCGTATTTTTTGTTTCATGGAGGCACTGATTTTGTTTCATGCATCCAAAGAGGTTTTTCTTCCATTAAGGTCGCTTGCTGTTTTTCTGCTTTGGGTTACAAGTAGAGAATGCAGAAAAACTCTTCTTCTGAACTGAAGAAATAAAGTTCCACTAGACATTTGTATTAGTAACCTATTGTTCTGTAATTGTTTCTAAATTATTTATGGTATAGGATATACCAAGATATTCAGTTTTTCTGTGATCTGTTCTGCTTCAGGGTGGCCCATTGGAAGTCTCTTTACAGTCATAGTATTTTCATTTCTCTAGGTTTGAATTCAGCATCCCTTTGAAGACTTTATATCAAACTTAATTAGAGAATCAGTGTATTTCTGTCTGTGATAAGTGCTAAGGTAAACTGAATAAAGGATGACCTTTCCTATGCACAGAAACTGCAGCAATAGTCCTGTACTGCCCTTTTCTTCTTAGGTACGTTGTTTCCTAAGTGTGACATGGTTCCAGATAAGTGTGTAGAGCTGTTACGGGTTACTTATTAAAGGCAAATGCATTCCTGCAGTGTCCTGCCTAAATTAATTTACTCTTGAGTAAAGGGAAGTCTTGAGGCCTGTGTGGCAGATACTTCATGCAAAGCCAGCTTGAATGTGGCAGATTTATTTTCTGGCTTGAACTAGTAAGTGTTAAGATACTCACTGGGTTCTGTAGAGTTATTATTTGTACCATCCTTTCATTTTGAAAGTACAGTCCAGGGTTGCTGAAGTCTCTCTGAGCAGAGCCATCTCCTGTCCAGTAGACCTTAGCTTAGGCTCTGTGTTGCTTCACAAGGTGAATGTAGCTGTCTTGCTTCTGGACACAAGCTGGCTTGTGCATGTAAGTTATCCACAGGAAGCTGTTTATTTCAGCTTTGTTTTTGCCTCTCATAACGTTTTGCCATTGTAATTGTGCCTTTTTAATTGGAAAAAATAAAAATGCATTCTTTTTTTAATCTTACTTTACGATATATGGTTATTTTTATTAAGGCTCTGTCTGCCTAATAAGAGGATTAATTAATAACGAAAGCGTTTTACCCAAGTGCTTTCTTTTTTTTTTTTGTCCTAACCGATGTAATGATTTCAGCTTTGGCTCCTGACACCGTGCACTCCCAAAGGATGGAGAGTTCACTAAGTCTTTGTACTGATGTGCTGAAGGATCTTTCCAAGGGGAAGGCTGCCAGTTGTGCCAAACTGTGCTGAGTGATTATGCATTGTTTGGCAACAGCAAGATTTGTTTGATGATTCTGTCATATGTAGGGCTATTTAAGTGCTGCCAAAATCACTTTATATGCATACTGTGGCCAAACTGAAATTGACTTTGCAGAGGTGAAAGGTTAATACTATGTTCCAGAAGTATGCCCTGCTCCTTTGAGATTTATCTTTATGGAGGGAAAAGCAAAATTTGAATGGGAGTTATGACACTGGATTTAATCCAACAGGTTTTGGTCTCAGACACTATTGGCACACATTGACTACTGTGTCTTATGTCATCTTCCAAAAAATTTTTGCTGTACTTCACATTGGTTTATCCCATGTAGTTTTAAATTTGGATTCTTATGTGCAGTCGTTGAATAGTTCGGCATTTAGGAGATATTTGCTGGTTTGAAATAAATATTTATAGTTTACTTTGTAATCAGTTTCCAAATGTCATGTGGTACCATTCAAAGTAAATCTTCTTTAAGTCCTTTATTTTAAAGCTGTGGCAACTGCATGCATCTGCATTTCTGTATGTGCGTATGTGTGTATGTCTTAACAATATAATAATGCTTTTATTGTCCCTTTGATGTATTTTCAGCAGCAAGGAAAGTTCCAGCCACTGGATCAAGTTGTGCTAGATTCAGAGTACCCGTATTGCCCGTTGCTGCTGAAGTGTGAAGGAGTCAAACGATCCATATGTCATATAACAGAAGAAAAAGGTGAAAAAAGTGCAGGGGAGGGTGTGGGAAAAGGCTGGGTTTATCTGTGCTTTCATTACAATATAGATTTCAGTACTGTTTTTTGCTTTCCAAACAAATCAAGTTATGCAAGATGAGGCTGTACTTTCAAAGCAGAAGTTTAGGCTTAGAAGTCATTGTTGCAGTATCGTGAATCAGGTGTAACTGCTGTTACTGAAACGGTTGTGCAGTCTTCCTGCAAAGTGACATAAAAATGAAGAACTCATCAGAGCTGGCTTCCTAGACGTTCCTGTCTTCCACTAACAAGTAATATGCCAAACTTCTTTATCGTTGCATAAAACATCATTATGGCTGTGAGCTTTTCCTGAAGGATTTAGATGCACAAGCTCAAGTATTTCCTGTATACTGTGATATATATAGAGAGAGTTAACATGGAGCTCTTACTTCTCTAAAAGAATCAGTTTGAACTTTGTGGCAGGACTGGTTTCAGTTGAAATGATAACCAGACAGCAGAAAATCTAGGCAGTGAGATAGTATGTTTTGCTGGGACTGAGGTAGTTGGAATTATGTACTGTCCTGGATTTTCAAAAGAAACTGAGTAATGCATTAACTTGCATTTGGTATTGGTGGGAGTAGTCAACACTTTTCATAGGATGAGTTGTGATTTTTGAGAAGACTTCCTTAACACGGGTGCATCTGAACTACGGAACTTCTTTTTTTCTTCCCAGAGTGATAAATGCTTCCAATAGAAATTAGCATTAAACTTTTAGGCGTTTTCTGTCCCCCTGCAGCTTATCTAATGCTGACTAAGGTGCTGTGAGTGAGAGAGAAGATAGTAAAATTCTGCCCACCCGTCTGGGAAGGTGAAAAATGCTGTCAGATTTTCTTGACTGTCAAACTAGAGCTCTGCATAGGAATATAGGGCAAGGTGAAATCATTTTTCTGAAATGCTACTTCCCCCAAGCAAGGGTACTGTGTTTGGGCAGCATTTGTTTTCTTTTTAACAGCAAAAGAATGTATATGTTTATTTAAAGTATTTGCCATAGACACATAAGATGTGGGACTTGTTCTTAGAATTTCTTTAATTTCTTAGAATGCTAAAGTTGTGATTATGCAATAGACACATTAGGGCTTGCCCACTTGTCGTGCACGAGATCACCTTTTTGTGCAATCCCCCTCTATGTGTTTCATTTTCACATCTCTTTTACTGCTTGTAAAAAATACCAATATTATGACTAATATACTCTTTTCCAGTGCTAGGACTTGTCCCCTACGTAGCCTTTCTTATTTAAGGAGTTGGGCTTTAGGGTAAGAAGTATCTGTCATGTTCTGTCTTCTGCAACTCTGTTCTGTTTGGCAGAAGCTAACAATATAATTATTTCACTTTCAATTTAATTTAAAGGCTCTTAACATCTGTATAACAAGCTCTTACCCTAGAGCAATCACAGTTTACACTTAATGAGTTAGTAGAAAGTCCACCTTCCCTGGCCTCACTGTCAAAGGGCACTGAAAATTCATTTTGCTGGATTAAATTCCCATTTACCTGCTTCAGTAGTTGGGGAAAAGAGTGTGTTACGGCTCACTAAGCCTGGGTTGGGCAGGTTGTTTGCTAATAAATTCAAACATTGGATAAAGTGTATGACAGAGAAGGTTGGAGAAAAGGTTATGAACTCCAGTGCCAAAGTGTTACTCTTTGTTTCATTTTGCAAGGCAAAAACTGCACTGTGATCTTGTCTGATGTGATTAACATGAAGAGCCAAGAGAACTTACCTGATTAGAATAACTAAGTAATATTGCCAAGCTTGTATTCCCAGAAGGTAGGAAAAAGGGGCCATGTGAGTTTCTGAGTTATGGAAAACACTGAGAAAATGGATGTTAAATGTGCTTTAGGCAGTTTGCTCAACAATACATCGGGGAAACTTCCAAGTCTACATAGCGATTACCCGATCGCTGAACATATTATTTAATTGTAGAACCACTTATATTCCATCTGTATTTCTCAAACCCAATCTTTCCAGATGTCTCAGACCAGTTTTATAGGCACCAGACACATTAGGGGGAAAAAAAGCTTTCCAATATATACTCATATTATCAAACATAGTCGCTAACTCTCACCAATATCAAATGTGCATCACATGTTAAATCCACGTTCCAATATTGAATCCTTTTGTCAGCAGTTTGTGACTTTCATAACTCACTTTAATTCTTCAGAGGTCTCAGATACTGTCAGTTCTAGAGTTTAATAGTCAGAACTGTCAAGCACACAAAATATTTTCAAACAAAGTGATCTCTGAAGGATTCAGCATAATTATTTTTCACATGTTTTAATGAAAATGGCTTCACAGTTCTACGTTTCCTTTCCCTAACTGAGTCACTCTGAATCATACTGTTGTGGGGGAGTCTGCCTGGGAATCCAGACTGGAATTACTTTTCAGCGTGGGTTGGGGGGTGGTGGCAGGAGGACGTCCCTTCCTCGAACTTTTTCAGATAAGAGAGGAATCCATGAATCGTACTCACTGTACTTGGACCCAAACCATGTTAGCTCTTTGAGAAGCAGGTTCAAGAATCCAGAGTGTCTCCCCCATTTTCTGCTTCTCTTTCAGATCTTGTAAGTCACTGCAGCCAGCAATGTCACACCTAATTACTTTATCTGCGAATCATCAACTTCATGAAGCAAAGTGTATATTAGCCCTTTTTCCCTTCTTACTCCGAAAAAATTGTGTTTTAGTCTTCTACAGCTAGCGAGATGGATTTAAACTTTATCTTGAAGACAGCTTTCCCTGACCTCTCTGTACCCCCTACCATGCATACATAAAGAGTGCATAATAGTTAGATATTTGTATGCAGTTTGAAGGAGCCAAGATAAACCCCAAAGAAGGAAATGCTGAAACAATCATAAATAATATGTTGTTGTTTGCAAGGGGAAAAGGAAACTCCATGAACCGAGTGTTGAAATATGATAGTGAGTCAATAAATGACATGAAACAGATGTATGTATTTATGGGAATGGTATAGAGGAGATTAAAAGCTATTGAAATACCTGCTAAAGAACAAGCTTCAAACATTGCGGACTCTGAAATCTCCTGTGTAATCTGATTAGGCATTCTTTTCCATTTCTAAACTGAAGCTCTGTGTAGTAATAATAATTTTTATCCTAAAATTTCGACCAGCCCATGTAATTTTCTCTCTCCTTTACTTCAGCATCCTGAATTCACATATTTGCAGCTAACTGATCACACATGGATAGTGAAGTGTTCATGGTACCTTAGTTGTCACAGGGGATAAAGTTTCTGAAATTCTTATATCATCGAGTTAATTTATGCTGCACAATAAATCAAAAATGAATCTTGTACTTCCTCCCACTAGGAGTATGCTTCACTGTTTTAATTCTGTTTTCTTCTGACACTGTATTATGTCACATAAAAAGGGAATAGAGGTAAAACTTCAGTTAGAGTTGCCTTGTGAAGTAAAAGGAGAGGGAGTTATAGGAAAAGGGATTATTGAAAGGGCAGATAGTTTATCTTCCTAACCAACCCTCTCTCCTGGCCCCTTACTAATTGCTGGAATTCATAAATTATTGGTTTAACATACTGTGTAGTGGGGTTTGGTGTGGTTTTGTGGGATTTTTTTTTAATTTTGTTTTGTTTTTTTTTTTGTTTTTTTTTTTTTTAAAAGCAGTCATAGAAACAACGTTTTATGTTGCAAACTGTGCAATGAAAATGACCATTCCAGCAACGCAGGGCAGTGAAAATTTGGCAAACAAGAGGGCTTGAGAAAAGTCTTACTGAATTCAGGCAGCAAGAGATTACACATATATAAATAAAATATGTACTTTGCTGGATTGGAGCCTAATTAAGGATTGTTAGGTTGTTCAGACTCATATCAGTTCAGTCTGTTTATTTTTTCATGTTTCCAGTATTTTTGAAACTTTTTGTCCTGATATCAAACATGTGCAAGTTGCAAATTAACTTTCATACTCTGTCTACAACTCTGAAGATTCTAAGCGTATTGAAAATGCAGTCCATACCAGTTGTGACTTTCTTCCCCTTATTTGGTTTTATCTCAGAGATTGGCAGTCAGAAATTTCACAAGTACAGCCAAGAGAAAACATTGAAGTGGTTAAAGAAAAAGGTATTGTGTTTCTCTTTTACTTTCAGAATTACTTTATGTTTAAAATCCAAGTGCATATTGGCTTGTTCATATCTGTGCTTTGAGCCATGTGGCATCCCTCAATTGAATCTAGAGGAAACGTACTTTGCAGCGAATGCCTGAGTTTTTATGTCCAAGCAGTACCTGTTAGTGTTGTTGAAAACTTCTTTGTCTGACAGTGTTCTGTGTTAGATACGGTGTAACAGCGCTCGGTAATCCATCTTTGCAGTTCATCTGAGCTCAGGGATTCTCTGTTCTCCTAGCAGGTATATTTCTCACCTGTATAATGGTGGCAGTTCCTTCTGAATAGCTCTGCTCATCTCAGGGTGCTGCAAAATTGGTGCTGTGTTACCAAGGCAACATGCTCAAAAACGTGCTAGCTTCTTTGCGTTTTTGAGCTCATATGCTAGTCATTACAAATGTATATTAAATTTCACCACAGTCCATAACTTGAGTGTTTTATATGCTTGAAACAAAATTACAAGAGCTTTGTCACTGCATTAACTTGTGCATAACAACACTGATATAGACATTTCATTCTGTGGTTTCCTATAGGTCAGTCAAACAGTGAAAGCACTTAAAAGCAACAATGTATGTGTAGGCGAAAGGATATATTCAGCTACGTTTGTCAGCGGTAAACAAATCACTGATGCTGAAGAAGGTAAGGAAACTAACCATTTAAGCACTGTAATAAATTCAGTTTTTGTGAAGTTGCATGCCTGTAGTTAAAACACAGCATCTGAAACATACTTAAAGTGTACTAAAGTCTGCAGTGAGTGTATTCCTTACACAGAAAGATTCAGACAGATTGTGACTGAGTCTCTTGACTTTTCTGAGGTGGTATCTTCATCGAGGCCATTGCATTTAACTGTAGGTCTCAGCTGGATTGTTTTTGCTTCTTAACCTGCAGAAAAGTTGTTTTCTCATTGGAATATATGCTGAAGTGTTTTGCGGAACTGAGACCATCTTGTGTAATAGGGCACGTGCATTTAATGTGTGTGAGTATCCACACAATAAATGTCTATACTAAAAAAGACTATTTTTATTAGCATGCAAATGCTGTTTATATGATTGTCCTTAAAGGAAAGGGATCGTAAGAAAGACATAGTCAAAGAGGAAGATTAGGTGTAGAATACACACAAGTGCACTTATTCAGGGCAAAAACTTCAATACTATATATATTAAATATCTCTGAAAGTGGATGTGTCTGTACCAGAAGGCCTGAAGTGGTCCTGTTTGATTCTAATCACCTTTATTTGCTGGTGAGGGCTGCGTCCTAATTGTCACTTACATATGAAGTTGTGTAGACAAACCTAAAAATGACCTGGGAAATAAGTTGTTTGAAAGTTAATGAAAATTTAAAAAGGTTTCGAACAAAATGAACAAAATCAAATTGTTTCTGATTACTACTGAGACATTCAAAAGTCTGCATGCCACTGAAAAATAAGGAAAAACAAAGCAATTTGCTGACAAAGTGGAAAAGGAGTTACCGAGTAATGATATCAAAGGAAACAGCATGAATGAGATTTAAGAGGTAGCTAGACAGTTTTATAGAACAGAGATTGTAATACATGGTTTTTAAAAAGAGGCAGTGCTGTGAAACTTGTAAGTTACTTTAACTTCACAGTAGCTTTTATTTTTTTTCCTACCTCTACTTTAATGAAATGGAAAGCTGTCCTGTCCTGACAGTGACAATCTTGACGATACCTGAATACTTTATCTCTGAAATTTGTTACCAAACTGCTAATCTGCACTGTTTTTTCCACTTTCCTGCTTGCTTATGGAAGCATGCATATACTTGCCTTTTTAGATTTGTAGATCTAAGCGAGCAGCAGTTAAGTTGGGAATACTGAAGGTTAAAAAAAGGTAAGTTTTGGGGGAAGTTCCACTGTATGTAGCAAGATGAATGACAGGAAGTCAAACAAGACATTACTCAACACTTATTTTTAATAAGCATCATTTTCTTGCCTGATCTTTCACTGTCTTGACAGTGCAGTTTATATCTGTAGAGAATTACTTGTGTAGAAGTACTGTGAAATTTCAGTACATTACTAATAGATTAATATTATAGTTAGCTTTTACACATGTCATAGGGCAAAAACCTAGATGTACGTAATAAGTGCAAGGAGGAAAGGAGGCAAAATTTAAGATGTGAAACTTTAGTATTTCATTGGGAAGACAAAGAAGGTAGGTGCACAGATATTCCTGGTGTTTGACAGGTTAGTAATGAATCAAAACTAAGTTCCAGTACCTGGAAGGCAAACAGTGATTGGGGTCAAGTGAAACTTCAGCTAGTTTGCTAATGACATCTAGCTGAGTGGTGCAGTTGATAACAGCAGAAGGAAGGGGTGCCATCCAAAGACACCTTGATAAATTCTAAAAGTGGGCCTGTGTGTAGGTAATAAGGTTCAACAAAGCAGAGTACAAGGTTTTACATTTAGTTTGGGGTAATCCCAGGTATGTATACAGACTGGGAGAAGAAACTCCTTGAGAATAGCCCTGCTGAGGAAGATTTAGGAGTCTTGGTAGATGAAGAACTTAATGTGACCCAGCAGTGTGCACTTGCAACCCAGAATGCCAACAACATCCTAGGCTGCATCAGAAGAGGGGTGGCCAGCAAGGTGAGGGAAGTATTTGTCCCTCTCCACTCTGCCCTCATGAGGCCCCATCTGAAGTACTGCATCCGGGTCTGGGACTGACAGTATAGGAGGGATGTAGAGCTGTTGGAGTGTATCCAGAGGAGGGCCATGAAAATAGTCAGAGGTCTGGAGCACCTCCCCGATGAAGACAGGCTGAAGGAGCTAGGCTTGTTCAGTCTGATGAAGAGAAGGCTGTGGGGAGACCTCGATATGGCATTCCTGTATTTAATGGGAGGTTATAAACAGGAGGGAAATCGACTTGTTACGTGGGTAGATAGTGACAGGATAAAGGGAATGGTTTTAAACTAAGAAAGGGAAGATTTAGGTTAGATTTCAGGGTGAAGTTTTTCATTGAGAGGGTGGTGAGGTGCTGGAACAGGTAACCCAGAGAAATTGTGGATTCCCCATCCCTGGTGATATTCAAGGGCAGGTTGGATGGGGCCCTGGGCAACCTGATCTGTTCCTTGATCTTGCAGTTGGTAACTCGGCCTGTGGCGCAGAGGTTAGAACTTGATGATCCTTGAGGTCCCTTCCAACCCAAGCCATTCTATTAATCTAAAGGAAGTCAGTGAAGATTGCTTGAAGGCAGAAATACATTTTCAATTTTATATTTGGCTATAATAGTAAGTAGTTGACTTGTCCTTGCCATTCAGTCTTACAGTGCTGAGAGTGAAATGATTGGAATAATTTTCTTAGGAGATAAATTGTGCATATTAAATATGAAAAGTGAAGTTTTAAAGTGAAGTTGTCTTGGACTGGAATTGTTTCTTCTTCTCTCCTGACCTCCTGACCCTGTAAAAAAAACTTAGGGAATGACAAAGACTTGATGAATAAAGGCAGTGGAGGAAGAAGTGCAGACAGAAGATTCTGTGAATTTGATGACAGTCTGATTGAAATGCATATGTTGATGTCAGTTTGTTAATGCTCTCAGCTTCAATGCCAATTTGTACTGGGCTTTTTTGATTTAAAAAAAAAAAAAAAAGAAACTCTCTGACACCTTAAAAATAGTTCTTTACCACTGAGGCAAGTTTACCATGTGCTTCTGAACTCTCTCAAGTGTGTCATATGAGCAGATAGAACTGGCATACTGTATGTGGAATTCAGAGGTGAGATTTTAGTTTAATGTCTCTCTGGCAAATGCTTCCTGTGTGGATAAAGTTACTCCCTAGCAGCCTCGACAACAGTAAGTTTTAGAAGATCCAGCCCATGATCAGTCAGTGCTAGTGTAGAACGTGACTGGAAAAGGTCTGGTTTAGAACTTCATGTTTTAAAAGAGTCACCTTTTTTTTTTTTTATTCCTTTCTCTCAGAAAGACGTTTATAGCAGGAGTGCCCTGTACTGAGAACAGCTTCTAGTAGTTCTTATTTCCACAGATAATTATCCTGTCTTGCCAGCGATGTTTAGATAGGCCTTGGCATTTTCCATAAAGTACTGAAATTAAGTACAAGACTTTGAAATAGACTCATTGTCTCATCTAATTGTTTTCAGTTGAAGCCAGAAAATGTACTTTAGTACTGAAGCGCTTGCCAAATAATTGTAAGATCCAGATGCTTTAAAATTAATGATTGCATGTTCTGTTGAGTCAGCTTTTTACTTTTGCAGGTTTTTAAAATTTAATTTCTTCGGAAAAATACATGATATCTGGTGTTCTCTGAAAGTGAACAGTTTTTGTTAAGTACATACAGCAGATATTAATAACATGTGCTGACAAAGTGAGTGTAGTAAGTCTTTACTTTTTAAATAAACCTACAAGTGTCATGTAACATAAACTACTCAACACAGAGAACCATCACAGTGTATCCATTAGAAGTCTCTTACTGTTAGTTCAATCTTATGATTTATGGTAGTGCATACATCACATACATGACTAAGGCAGCATGACTATATATAATGTGAATGCTCTTTTTTTTTTCTTCTCTTTTCTTTTCTCTGCCCTGTTGCTGAAGACTATGTGCGGTATGCCCATGGGTTAATATCAGAATATATTACTGAAGAGCTGAGCAAGGAGCTGTCAAAATACCTAGGGTAAGCATTGTTTCAGCTAGCTGCTAGCCACATGTGGCATATATTAATGTCCTTTTGGTCATTTCTATTGAATATTTATATCTGATCATCAAAATTACAGTGAATAACACAATCCTACCCCTTCACATTCTGTTTAAATTTGATATTTTCAAATGTACATTGTGCCTTTCTATGATACTAAGGACGTGGGCTGGAGGAGAGATGTAATAATACCTAAATCTCCTAAACGTCTGTTATCACAATTGCATCTGAAATGCTCAAGCAATTTATGCAATTCTAGAGGGGAATAAAAGGAAATCCAAAGAGTTAAAGCACTGTGTCCGTAATTGTGGAGCATGAATAACGCTGCCTGGAAATACAGTCCTCATCCCCAGTGCTCTTTCCTTTTTCCTAATCACTCAGTGCTGCTGGGATTTGAGTCCACATATCTAGCCTGTGCTAACTTACACTTCTTATCTATTCTTATCAGGTGAGTCAGTGTCCTCATACTGTGTTCTTAACCAGCAGCAGTTTGCTTGGAGTGTGTCTGGGACTCAGCGTTTTCCCCTCCATTCAGATTTGCTTAGTGCATTCTCTTATTGTGGCTATAGAAAAAATGTGCAGTTCACACCTTAGAGGCCCCATATCTTAACTTTGTTATAGTTATGTGTTAGTGCTGCTATTGTGTTATGTACTTTATGATATCATCTTACTAAAAAAACCAAAGTTTTCAAAGGTAAGGTGGGAGTCTCCTGTTTTGGCTGCCCAGACTAAGAAATTTTAAGAGCCCATGTTTCTGGCTCTGTTTTAGTTACCTAAGGGTCCGTGAGCCATTTTTTGTAAACACATGCCATGTGTGAGCAACTGACACACAAAGCAGCCACTGCTGGGGAGGAGTTAAACTTTAGGTTGTGCCATCCAGCTGTCTAAATTTATAATGTGAAGTCTTTTTGTTCTGCAGTCTTCCAGAGCATACAGTCCCAGCACCAGAGCCACCGTTGAAGGTAAGAAAGATATTGACAGATATAGTCTGTTGTAAGCTAATCTCTCTGAATTGTTGTTAAAACTGAATTAAGCCAAGCACTGGGTACAATACAGTATGTAAAGTAAATTGGCCTTGTAAAAATCCAGTCTGAAATAACACAAGAACATTATCATGTACTTTTATCTTTTATGTTAAGCAATATTTTGAAAAAAAAAAAAAAAAAAAAAAAGGGAGGGTGGGGAGGTGAAGAGAGAGACTTATTTTTTAGTTTTGGTCAGCAATCTTTTCTTATGTGTTTTGCTCATTTAGTTTTATTGAGGTTGATGGGACAATATGACCTCATAGGTTTGCTTTTGTATGTAATTTATGAGGACCCTGAAAGGGACCTCCTGGGTCACAGATTCCCAGACAACCATGTTGGGTAATCTCTTGTACACTGACCGTTCTCCACTGTAGGATTCATTAGGATTTTTATTTCCATTACTTCTCTTGGAATTCTGTTCTATAACCTCATTCCTCTGATGCTCAGAAACCTTCCTGTAAATTCCACCTTGAATTTGTTCATAGCCAATTTATTCCTCTGTGGTTTTGTGCTAACATTATTGTGTTCATTTTTTCGTTGAAATGGTTCTTTTCCCTCCATAACCATTAGTTCCCTCTGTGTGTAAAGGGAAAATGCATATCCTTTCTCTTTTCATTTTGTAAATCTAAGCTTGAATTGTGGAAGATGGGTTCTCCATTTTCTCATAATTCTAGTCACATTTCTTTGCACCTGTTCCTGAAGACAGGTGACCAAAGTAATATAATTTTTCATGATAACATCTTTATCAATGCAATGCGGTGGCATTAATCCATTCTGGTCTTAACTGGAAGTACTGTCTCTCATCATATTTTAGAATCCCATTTGCCACTCTTACTGTGTGATGTGGCAGATATGCTGCAAACAGTTAAGACACACAGGTCTTTTTTTCTCTCCACTGCAACCCTTAGTGGATCAGCATTCAGTTTATACCTGAAATTCATACAGCCAGCTGGTAGGTAGGTACATGACCTTGTACTTCTGGACATTTCATCCATTTATAACATTTCAAGACTTGAAGGATCTTTGGCTTTTCCTTCACAGTGTTGCAAGCTCTTTAGGTAGCCATAATGGTACCCTGTGGTGTACATTCAGTAAATGTTAGCATGCTTTTATCTTTAACAATGATCATTTTGAGTATATATTGTACATGGCACTCCATTGGTAATATTCACCAATCCCTGTGGGGTCCCTTTCTGCATTATTTGCCTTTGTTTCCCTTTCACACAGATTCTTACCTACCCTAAAATCCTCATGTAATCTTAATTTTATATCATTTCAGTTACCTCAGGGGTCAAATCCTCTGGCAATCTCTTATGTTTATTGTCACCAGAAAATGTATTATCTTTGTGGAGGAGAAAAAAAAAGGCCATGTCAGTAGGCATTACCCACATTTAGTTTTTACTTAGTCTGTGTCTTTAATTGTTCTTCCTTCTTTCACTTTTTCCCCTTTTCTACTCTTCTGAGTCCTATTATTACTACTTTTCTTCTCTAACATACGATGGATATTTTGCTGTTCTGTAGAATATAGCTCCTATCCAGTAAAATAGTTGCCAGGGTTTACTTCTGGACTTGTGATTTTTGAAGCATTCTCCCAACAGTGTCAGTGTATTGAGTTTTACTTCTGTCCTGAACAGAGAGATTTATTTTTTTCTGCTCATGTTTAACCTCTTCATCTTCTTTGAAAACAAAGAGGCAGAGGATTTAACCTGTTTTAAGGTTAGACATAGATTAGTTTTAATATCTATTCATGTGTAGCAGCCATGCTTTTTTGATTCCATTTTTGCTTCTGCGGCTAAAACACCTTTTGCTGTTTGTTTTAATTTCCATCCCAAGGCCTAACTCAGCTTGACTTTTTGGCAGTTCTCACTTTATCCCTGTATTACCTGACCCTAAAACAAACATGTTTTTTTCTTGTTTGTTTTTTTTTTTCCATTTGTTATAGAATTTTGCTTACTCCCAATATCTTTTAATTTGAGGAGGGTGGGGAAATGTGTGCATCTGTTCAAGTGTTTATAGGGGCAATATTCATTTGGTTTAGTCTGACAAACTCTTTTCTTCAGGATTTATCACTTTGAGGTTGAACATCCAAAATCACTTCATCTTTTTCTTTTGCATTCAAAATGTCTTCCTCACATATCAAGCCTTCTGCTTTGGCTTTGAGAAATAGCACAGATGATTTGCACAGCTTGCCCTTCTGGAATCCTAAGCCCCACTTTTGAGTTTCTTTGTCATTTAATATACAGGTACTCTGTATACTGAATATTCTGTATTCTAAAACTAGATTTCTTACTGCAGTGACCTTTTCTGCAAAGTCCCTGCTACTTACTGAAACAATGTCTAAAATAACTTTGTTTCTGGCTGGTTCAGTGACTGTTTTGCTAAGCAGTATGTCAGCTAGCACATGTAGGAATAATTGGGCCCTACTGTTATTAATAGCATTTGTTCTCCAATGTATATCTGTGGATAGAAGTTATTTCCATGTGGTTGGACAGTTGTTCTGGCTGCACAGTTACTTGGCCCTTTGATTCTGTTAAGAATTATCTTTACACATTGTAAGAAATATTAAGCACACATCATGAGCCAACTGATATTCATTAGCTGTATAAGGATGTATAAGATGTTACAACAACTATATTAAACTGCACGTGATGTACATTACATATTGTGTATGAACAGCTTTTATTCCATTGGGATAGTTCTTAGAATCTATTTTTAAAAACTGTTGTATTTCAGCAGTTGGGTTACAGAGGAAACGAGGCTTAGAACTATTCAGTTGTTGGGCAGTGAAATCTTGCTGAGGATCCCATGAATTTCCAGAGCAGGATTTGCATGATGCTTCTATCTTTGCAACTTAAGGAGCTTAAAATTCTCCTTTATTTCACAACCTCAGAGGAGTGTGACTTGTACACTGAAATCGTTAGTCCATTTTTGACCATTTTTACTTGTACTGAAATTTTTCCTTGTGAGGGCAAGGTGTCTTGGCAGTCATAGTATACAATTACTGCAAATAAAGTAGAGTATAGCATGTATTTTCTAGTATAGTAAAGTAGTTGCACATTTGGAAATGCTGTTAAGATAAATTAGCAAGGAAGGAGAAATTTAGAAGCTTCTATGCTTGACTGAAGAAGCTATGGCAGATTCTGTCTCTTTTAGTACCAAAGTAAGCTGGATGCAGTCTGGACATTGTGATTTAATGATTAAATCAAAATTGTTTGTAATCTGTATTGTAATCAAGAGTGTGCCATTGATCTTGTGTTGTAATCTTCATACTATCCAGTTTGTCAGCACAGGGAGTCTGGCCATTGGCTGTAGATAAGACAGCTTGCAAAAAGAATGTGTATGCTCTTCTACAGCTGAAGAGCAAATCCTTTGCTGAAATGCAAACATTTTATTAAAGTTTTAAACATTTGTTTATCAGATTCCAAAAAGAGGAGAATAGTCATTATTCATTAGATTGTCATTTGAAAATGTAATCACAGCTCAGTAAACAGCCTCCCAGAGAGTCTGATCCAGACACCGTTGAAATCAAAAGAGAAGGCTGCTGTTGGATCTGGTTCTAAGAGCTGAGAAATCTAAGCTGCAGACCTGGTTTCAGTGCCAGAGAGAGAGAAAGCAGGGTGGGGAGTGGGGATCACAAGCTCTGTAAACAAAACGAATAAAACAGGATCTTAAAATGGTACGGTACCATCCAAGTTGCTTGCAAAATCACTCTCCTTGGCACAGAAACTAGGAAGGCCGTAGCTTAGATTTCACAGGATATTAAGAACAGGGTAGTAATATCAGATATATAATAATAATAATAAAAATAGGACATTGTAAAATATATACAGTTTTTTCCCCTTTTGGAAGCATACCAGAAAGTTTTCACCTTTAAACTAAGCACATGCTTACAGTTTGTGGAAAGAAATACTCATTCTTACAGCCTGATCATGTGAAGTTCTGAGAACCCTTAAGTCCTATTATTTCTGAAGCTAAAAGGCACTCAACGCATGCGGAGTCAAACTTCTCAATATACTGCTGGATTCAAATGATGAAACAGTCAGCAGAACTGTATGTCAGTGTTTCATTTTTTGCCAAACTGTAAGAACTAATTAATTTTAGAGGTTGTGCACAAACAGATAAGAGACTAGAAAGTGATCCACCTGTGCTGGCAGCTAGCAATAATACTGGCTGGAGTGGCTGGTCCTTTACAGTTCTGTGAGATTGACAAGAATCTGGGTTCACTGGCTGTTAGACACTGGCTTCCAACAGCTGCTCCATAAAGGTTCTCTAAATATTTAGAGTCTGACACCGCAGATAAAATCATGGAAATTAGAAACTGGATTGAAGTCATTTCTGTAAGTCATTCTTCGGAGGCTGGGAAGAAATAATAGTTCTTACGACAGTGAATGATATATTCTCATTACTGTAGAGACTACATATATGTAAAGAAGACAATTACAAAAAGAAATCTTCAACTTTTACTGCAGATTCCTCTGTTCATTGTCAGTCCTGTTTTGGTGCTATGGTTACGTTACAAAGCCAAAGCTTTGTAACTACCATGTGTGTACATCATAAAAGTGGTTGACAGGGCAACTTCCTCACTCTAACATTTCAGAAAAGGAAGTTATCGGATGTCCCTGTGGAAGCAGAAGAAGACTATACTAAGTTTAACAGCAGTAATCTGAAAAACAAAAAGGTAAGTAAGCCTTGCATTCGTGCATGTTCTGTTAAAGCGTAGCTTAAAGCTCAGTATTAGCACAGAGCCCCTTTTTCTCAACTCCAAAACACATTAAAAGAAAAAAATGAGAAAGAAAGGCCTAATGTCAGATGTATGCAGCTGCATCATCATCAGCTTTCAGGCATAACTTGACTCAGGTCTTCCGTTCCATACTGAACTCTTCTAAACTGTTATTTATTTATTATTTATAACTGTATTTTATCAGTGAACATTCCAGTGAAGCTGTCAGACTTTGACACGTGTTAAGATGCTCAGCTGATGTTTGCAAAGCTCTTTGAAATTAGTACATGATAAATCTTATGGCATAGTGATTACAACTGTTATATTTTGGTTATTTGAAAAAGAGGCAAAGGTGGCAGCATGCACTTAAATTCCAAGGGCTTTGAAGGCAGGTTGTATTTTAACATAGAAATATTGCTTGTGCATTTATCTATGTCAGTTTAGCACAGTTAAATCAACACTGAGCTTGATGTCTTCCAGGTCTTCACAAGTTTGGAGGCCAATTCAAATCTGAGTTCAGTGTTGCTTGCCACTGTACTATTCCTAGGAGAGCAACGTAGATGTGAAAAATAGATTGTCTGTGTTTTTGCCAAGCTTGTGAGGCTTGCACTGGGTTGTTTCTTGTAGTATTGAAAGAAGATGAATCCTTCTGTGGTCCAGTGGGAGCTAAAATGCCCTCAGTGGTGGTCTTGTGACCTTGAGGCCTTAAGGCTGACTATTCTTCATCCTTCTGCAAAGAGAAACAGCTATTGACAGATAAAACCCTTTCTCCCTTCGAATTTTTTCATATTTGGGGCACACACTAGTTTTGAAGTGAGCAGGTTGACCCCAAGTGGAGATGACGACTGGTATAAAATCTACGTTTTCCCCTTTCTCTGTTGTCTACCCACTGGTTTTGAACTGAGCATAAAGGTAGACTGAGGGGAGATAATTCCTTTTAATGTTAGATACGATAATGAAGCACACTGATGAGAGATTCTGGGGAAGAAAGATTAGCTCTTGGGTTCCATATAGTATGGTATTCTTTTCCTTTTTTAAAGCACTGTTCATGTTTGCAGCGTGATCATACTGTAGTTGCCTATCTCCATCTTATCCATAACCTTCTAGCTGATCTCAAGTAGTGTAACTATGAAGTCCCACAGTCTGAGAAATATCATAAAGAAAGGACAATGCAAAGTTTTCTTAATAGGGAAAACACCTAGAGATTTAAAAATAACGTTTTTAAAATGTAAGAAAGAAATGAGGTCAGCACTGTCTAAAAATAAATAAATAAATACCTCATAAAATTTGTTTTAGGTGTAGAAGTCTGGGAAGTTGTCCCAGTGGCCTCAAAGTGCTTTGCAAATGTTGGTTACCTTCTTCATTCTCAGTTCTTCCATTTCTTTTCTCTTTATTTCACTGCACGTGAAGAATTTGATAATAGATCAGTGTGAATTATTCATCATCAGTAATGCAAGGCTGTAATTCAGCCTGCTGACAGCATAATCATGAGATTGAGTCGGAGGGTACAGAATGCATCTGTTATATTGCATGCATTATTCCTCTTAATGTACACTCAGGGATTATCCAAAAGTAAACGTTTGAGTTGGGATATCTCATTCTGCAGAAAGGAAAGATGTTTCACCTCCTTTTCCTTGTAATTGATTCTCTGTCTTTGTCTGAGGCTAAGCAATTTATGACAAGTATTTTTCTGATGGAATAATCTCAAATTTGTTTTGTAAGGTTTTTTTCTCCCTACAATTTAAAGCCTGCATAACACTATCTTAGTAAAAACGTAATTCAACTTCTTACTTGACTTGTATATTTAGGAGCTTGTACTTATACTCCCCTCCTATGGGCATGCTTTTTAACTTGTTCTGTTCCTCATTTCACTCACAGACAAACAGCAAGATGTCTGCAGCTCAGAAGGCTCTGGCCAAAGTTGATAAGAGTGGAATGAAATCCATTTCTTCTTTTTTTAGCTCCAAACCTAAAGCATCAAAATGAACACTTGTTCTTGAAAAAGTTTTATATAGTGGTTACTTTTACATTAAGCTATCTTTTGTTTGTTTGCTTGTTTTTTTGTCACTAGTTTATTTGAGACATGTCTGCGTCTGTGGTGGAGTGTGATGAAGGTATCTGTGGGGCTGCTGTTGTCTCAGTATTATGGTGAAATTCCAGCCTGGAATTAGCACATACCATACAGTGCAGCCATATTAATTCGTCTTCTAGGGCAACCTCAGTCAAGGTCACCACAGAGTTTTGTCATTGCACTCCATTCTGGCTTGGAGACATGCCCTTTCCTGTGACAAATGTTAAAGGAGAGGATTTTTGTTCATTAGGAAGATTATTTCTTGAAACGCTCTGGAGGTTTTTACTCAGTATAACACCCGAATGGGGTGGCATAATCAGATTTCTATGTTGATGAGAATCTAAGTGCTGAAGTAAGCATCACCGTTAGTGCCAGTTTATCAAGGCAAAGGTATATTGGGATTTTGGTTTTGAATATGCTGGAAACAATTGTGATAAATTTCAACATCCATGTAATGCAATAAAGTGCTTTATGTAACAGTTTGTGTTTATTGTGCTTGCTGTATGTTTCAGGGGTTGGGTTAGCCTTAAAGACATTCCTTGTGGACTTTTGGTGTTTTTCAGTGTGTGAATTGTAATCCTTAATGAATTACAATGTTGCTGTGGACTTCAATGATAAATCTCTTAACACATAGTAATATAGGAATATTTTATGTTTAGTTCCAAGGTGTATAGGTCCTTACGAAAGTAATTAAGGGAAGATTTACTTGAAGACAGCAGTGTACATTTGAAAAAGCCTATGTGGTGTTGGATGCAAAATTATACATGTTGAGTATCTTAGATAAGATTTAAGTTTATGAAGACCTGCACATAGTTGGACTATTATTTGAACGTATAACTGACTCTTGTATGTATTCTTTCCTCATTATAAGGAATTCCTGTATTGTACAGAGGGATATAGCTATCTACTATGATGCAACCTTTACATTTCACAGAAGGAAAAAATGAAGTCACTGGGATTGTTTGTATAGATGTAGCCAGTCCTGCAGAGCTGGAAGAAACCAAGCATTAAGCATTTCATGGGCTGCACCATTACTGCTGTTGAGCTGCAATGCTTTAAAGAGACGGACGATCTTAACATCATTCTTTGCTACTTGAGCTCAGTAGAGAATCTACTTAAATCCCTTGATAATAGGGATTTTTAGAGAAAATGTCACTGCCATTTTCCCATTTCAGACCTACTTGCCTTTTACAGCCCTTGTGCTACAGAGGTATCTGTTAGGTTTAAGAGCTCTGCGGTGTTCTTTTCCAAACAGAAGTGAATGTAAAACTTTGCTGTGCGTTGTACGCTGTTTTGTAGTTGCTGTTGGCATCTGTAGGCCTTCAAAACAGTGTTTTTTCAAAGCTGTGCTTGTAAATAGGCAAATACGTGGAATTATCTCTGATTGCAAAGATACTTATTTCACCATTGAGCCTTCTCAATGAAGCTGGAACAAGGAACAAATGTAGAGTTAATTCTCCCACTTTGTGCAAACTGAATCATCTAGGCCAAGAATGACATTCTTTAGAATAAATAAACGATTTTCAGGCATTCTGAAGAATCATTTCTATGTCTTCCTTATTTCTGGAAGACAGTTTGTAGTATTTCTCAGTATACATCCGAACAGTAATGTGTGATTCAGATGCAGACACTTCATTGATTTTTAAGCTTAGAGAAATTCCTATTATACCACACTGCCTTGCTCTTCAGGTGTCTTTAGCAAAGTATCAGCAGCTTTGTCAGTAGAGCTGCCTGTTTTGACATTAACTATTAGATAAGCTTAAAAAATAATAGTAAGTGCCATTGTGATAATTTTTGATGTGCACTACTTTGTGAATTTCCATCTTGCCTTTTTTTTTCTACCTTACTTGTCTGCACTAGAAGTGAAAACAAACCCTGTAGCAGACAGGGTGTTTGTTTATCCAGAGGTTTTTCTTACTGTGAGTTGGAAAGAAAAGCACTCAATGAGCCCAGAATGAGCAACTGCAGTTGTGAACTTGGAAGGGCTGGGTTTTGAAAAGCATTCAACTTAGCCCAGTGGTTTATTTTGAGAATAAAAGATGCCTTCCAAATTGGTATCAGTAGAAAAAAGGATGCACCACTGATGAAGCCTTTTGAAGAACACTAATGAAAGTGCAGGATAGTGTAATGAAAATAGAAAAAATGGGCACTTATTGTCATGTTAATGGTGAAGCTTTCTGCAGTAAGCAACATCTTAAGGATTATGTTTTGGAAAATGAGAGGAAAGAAACTGCATCTCTAAAGAGAGGGCACATTCTGAGCACTGGAAAATTTTGAGAAAGGAAGCAAGCATGGGATGGGAATTTCAGCGGAAAAACACGAATGGGAGAGATTTACAGAAGAAACAAGCTGTGAAGTGGGACAGATAGATAATATTTTTTATTCTAAATATATAAATCTGCTACTTTTGGTATTTTTTTAAATAGTTTTGGAAATGCATCAACCTGTTCATTGACTGAACAATTTGAGAACATTTCTTCTAAGAAAATATTCCTATTTCTCTGTCAGACTTTAGGACAGAAGGGCAGTCCTGATACAGGTGGAAGGCTTTTGTGGACTTCTGATCTGAGCTTTTCTTTTTTTCTTTCTCTGAACATAGCTTTCACATCAATCTCTGCATGTAAGAAATAGTCTTCTGTATGTGTATGTACTGTGCTTTAGTTTGTCACATCTCAACTTCAGCTGACTGCTATACTGTAACTTAGAGCAACTGAGGTTTGATTAGTTACTGTGCCTTTGAGCAGAAATTTGTGCATGACAGAGGAACATGAGCCATTTCCAAGAGCCATTACAGCTTTCATGTGAAAACAAAACTCTTTTTCCTGTTAGGAAAGAATGTAATACATTTAGTAACTTTGAAACCTTCTTAACGTGTAGCTGTAAGAAGTTATGAAGAACACGTGGTGCCAAATACATAAAACAATATTTCCTACCACAATGAGGATTTAAATATAGTTACTGTGACTGGCCAGCAGTAGCACTCAGTCATCATGAAGTGCTGCTTTGCTGTTTCTTGCTTCTTAGCTTAGTTTGAGACAATATGCCAGCACCATTCAGAAATGTGGTCTAACTTTATTGCTCTTTCAGAATTAGCATGCTGTTTCTACACACTCATGTAAATATCTGATGAGTTGTGATCCTTTTATTGTAGTTGGTTTTGGATTAAGCTGCTCTTGTAGTCCCACTCTCTTAAGACTTCGCATTGCAAACAGAGTGACATCAGTGAGCCTGGAAAACTTCATATGGAAATAAAGCACTGACTTGGGGATATATCAGGGTTGGACTTGCACATCATTTTCAGTCTGAAGTAATAAAATCAGTTCTATTTGTAGGAGTGACAACTGATGATTTGGTATTTTTCAGTGAAAATGATGGCACAAAATGATGGTAGTATTTGCATTCACATCTGAAATTTAAAAGAGTTAGCGATTCTTTCAAGTATTAATTGCATCTGACTTCATGGCTTTTAGAGACAAAGTAAATGCATGGATGCTTATTTGAATAGATTAATTCTTATGCCTAGGATTTTTTCTTTTCTTTTTAGATGCCTGCACAAAAACATCCAAAGAAGAAATGAAAGAAGCGTAAGGAGACTTGCTAATATTATTTTAACTTGCCATAATCTCAAACCAGCTTTTAAAGGCTTTTTTAGTGCACTTTCTGAAAATAAATGCTTAAAGTTAGATGTGCCCTGTTCCAAGAAAAAGCAAATCTCAGCAGATTAACATTGTTAAATATGCGGTGTGTTAAACATACAGTGCTTCAGATTTTATAGCTTATCCACTATTGGTCTATCGGGCCCTTCCAGGAAAGCACTTACAAGCATGCCTAATGTTAAGCACATGAGCAGTGATCTTCAAGTCAGCAGTGTTGTTCGTGTGGATAAGTGCTTTGCTGGACCAGGGCCTAAAGTCCTGTTAGGTGCTGAGCATCCTGATCCATATCCAGCAAAGCACTTATGTCTATGCTTATCTTGAAGTGGAAGAGCTGGTCTAACTAATATTTGTGCATTAGTGTTTGCCATAAAACCTCTCTTGGCACGGTGACTCACATGCTTAAAATTAAGCACCTGCCTATGTATTTTGTAAGAGCAGACCAACAGCATCCTTGAGCAATTCCTATATAATTACTTGATTTTGTATGGACTTTCTATTTTCTGGTTGTTTTTAACAGAGCAAATGACTTTAGTGGCCATAATTTCAAGATTTAGAAGCTGCGTAGCAAAATGCTTTGTGCAATTTCCACATTTATATTTCAAATTGTAGTCACATTCAACAAAATACTCTTTTAGACTAAAAGTCCAGTTGTTCAGATTTAAAATCATCAAAAAATGAAAAATGTTGATTTTTTGTATTTTAAGGTCGTTTCAACTTTTTTTTGTTCAGAGTTATTTCACTGAACTTAATCTGCATGATTTTGTCCAACCAACCGTGTTCTGGTATCCAGAATAGGTTACCTAGGCCTGTCTGTGTGAGCAGACTGATTCTTGAGGTGCTAAGGCTTGGGCTAGGGGGTGTGTTCTGAGGGGCTAATGGAGGAGCTGTAGTTCTATTTTTTTCTTCCTGGCAGAATGAAACCTAAACATGATTAAATCAACATGTACTTTTTTAATGTTGAGAACAAAGCTGAAACCTACGTAGTCCTTTTGGTAAAAACAAAAAATAAGAGACACTTCGTTATATTGTTGTTGTGGATGTGTACAAGGTATTTTCCATGGGGTGAACTTCAACCAAAATATCAACCAGAGTTCACATAAAACAAGGAGGAAATGGATGCTAATGAGATCCTTAATGATAGGCCAGATGCAGGCTGACATTTTTAACTTAAATAACTATCAAACTGCCTTTGGTATCTTTTTTTGTTGTTGTTGTTATAGAACTGTTAAAGTAATGAGGATCAAGATTTTAAACATCATGTCTATTTCTATATATTTTAACTGTGAACCCAGTTCACTCTGATACCGACAGCAAGTGACCAAAATGTTCTGCAAATCTTGAATGTGTTTGAGGCATTCTAGATCAGAAATCAAGAGACGCTTTGCTTCCACAAAATTTACCCGACTTCAGGTCAAACAAGAACATCCAGAAGAGTTTATTAGGACATTCCTGAAATCTAAAATATGAAGAGGCATTGGTGTATTCAATTTTCCCTTGCATTTATGATTATGTTTGTCTCAAAATGGGAGAGAACTGAACTGTGAACTGTTTAGAAATCAAGTATGAAAGGAAATATAATCTGAATGTTCATTTGAGAAATTTGCACTGAATTCTTTGTTATTTTCACACTTGTCTAGTTCAGAAGTGTTCACTGTCCCTTTTTATGGAAAAAAAAAAAAAATGTGTTTTAGTTTCCTAGGCAGTAATGCATGAATATTAAATGGGTCCAAGATGAAATTTATATTTTTCTAACTTGTATTCAAAAAAGTACTTGATGTAAAAATAAGGCTATATGTTTCAGAAAACTTGTTCTATTTTTTATTTCTATTTTTTATTTCGGAATTTACTTATCATACATGTGCAAAAAAAAAAAAAGAAATAAATACTTTTTTACTCATTTGTTGATTATTTATTAATTTCACAGAGAAATACGAAGAGAAATGCAGTTCCATCAGAGTACAAATTCCTCTGGTCTCTGTAAGCACATCAGTATTTCTCGGACTGAAGTGAAGGAAAAAAATGAATCCTGAATAGGTACAAATCTAAAAATTTGATAAGACAGAATCAGTGATGCAGTTACTTTAATCCTTGAGGACTTTACTGTACAGTCAGTCTGGTGAAAACCCATCTGTGTGTACGTGTAGTTGGTGGCCGAAGCACTTTGGCCATTTTGATTTTCACGAGTGCTTTTTTTGGGTGATTGTGTTTTTTTTTCTTGTTGGTTTTGTTGTTTTTATTTCTAATTTTTAGTTGTTTGTTTGTTTGTTTTTCCTGTTATTGGTTTTGGGCTGGTTTGGGTTTTTTGTGTCTTTTTTTTTTTTTGTGGTGGTGTTTTTGTTTTGTAGAGAATATTCACTCAAAGTAAAAGCAGTTCCTCAGTCATTATGTTATTCTGGTTTCACTAATTGTATCTGGTTTCACAGTATTAACATGAGGCTGCAGGGCTCTTAGACTTACTGTCATTTCTTTTGCAAAATCCAGAGAACAAGGGACAACACAAATGTAGTGGGGGTTTTTTGTGCTTTGTTTGGCTGGGGTTTTTTTTGGTTGTCATTTTTGTTTGGGTTTTTTGGGTTGCTTTGTTGTTTTTTTTTTCAATTAGGTTGGCTTATTAGAATCATAGAATCATAGAATCACCAAGGTTGGAAAAGACCTAAAAGATCATCCAGTCCAACCGTTCACCTATTCCCAATAGCTCCCACTAAACCATGTCCCTCAACACAACATCCAGCCTTTTCTTGAACACCCCCAGGCTCGGTGACTCCACCACCTCCCTGGGCAGTCCATTCCAGTGCCTGACCACCCTTTCTGAAAAGTAATACTTCCTCATGTCCAGCCTGAATCTCCCCTGCCGTAGCTTGAAGCCATTCCCCCTGGTCCTATCACTAATGACACGAGAGAAGAGGCCGACCCCCAGCTCACTACAACCTCCCTTCAGGAAGTTATAGAGAGCAATGAGGTCTCCCCTGAGCCTCCTCTTCTCCAGGCTGAACATTCCCAGCTCCTTCAGCCTCTCCTCATATGGCCTGTGTTCCAGACCCCTCACCAGCTTTGTTGCCCTCCTTTGAACACGTTCCAGGGCCTCAATATCTTTCTTGCAGTGAGGGGCCCAAAACTGGACACAGTACTCGATTGGTATTAATGAGAACCAAGCATGGAAAGCCTTAAGGTTTATACTGTTTCAAACCCGTCACCTACCAGCAGTCTTCTGTTGAAACAGAATGACCAGTGCTAAGGACAAAGCATATAAGGCAGCTTCTATCTAAATGTGAAATGGCATTTACACTGCTAAGTTTAATACAGACAGTTTGCAAAGTAATGCAAAGACTGAAAAATGTCATAGTTCAAGTGTCAAAGCTTAGCTCTCTAGTATCTCTGTGCCCAACTCTTAAACCCTTTGGGGTCTGTCATGTCACAAATGGCCATACTTTTTCCAAAGCTCCCTTTTCGAAATGTATTTGGTTGCAAAGCAAGCGATGTTATCCCAGCTAAACCACGCCTCTGTGAGGTTCAGCAATTTTCTAAAAAGGAGAGCTAATTGAAAATTGAAAGGGTATACGTTAAAATCCAGCTTCTTGTTTGGGTGTATGTTCACTGAATGAGCATTCACTGTGTTCATCCTTTGCTTTTTCACTCTGACTGAGGGCTTGGTTCTTTTTCCAAAGATGCTAACTTGGTACAGCCTCATCCTTCCTTAACTTCAAGCTAGCCAAGCAAACTGATTTAGAATAGGCACCTACATTTATGAAGACAGCCAAAATCTAAGGTTTCCCCAACCCTGCTGATAATGTGGAGCTGGTCCTGGTGTGAATGGAACCACCAACCACTTCCATGAGTCTCACTCTTGAAGTCCCTGTGCAGTTGACCTTACTAGGCATTCTTCATAAACTGTCACATTTGATTTCGTGATAGCTGATGATCTTTCTAATCTTAGCCAATCCAACATCAGAGAAGCTGAGCAGAAAGTACTGAGATTGGTAGCTAGTGATAAAGCAGTGATCTTTGAAAAGGCCTGCTGAGGGAGGCCTACAGAGAAGCTGGGGAGAGACTTGTTAGAAGGGCATGTAGTGACAAGATGAGGGGAAATGCTTTTAAAGTGGAAGAGGGTAGATATAGACTAGATATTAGGAAGAAGTTCTTTACTTTGAGGGTGGTGAGACAGTGGAACAGGTTGCCCAGAGCAGCTGTGCGTGCTCCCTCCCTGGAAGCATTCAAGGCCAGGCTGGATGGGGCTTTGAGCAACCTGGTCTAGAGGAAGGTGTCCCTGCCTATAGCAGGGAGTTGGAACTAGATGATCTTAAATGTCCCTTCCAACCCAAACCATTCTATTCTATTCTATGAAGTAAGCCACTAAGGACTCATTTCACTTCATTTTAAATGCCTGCAAGTTAAATCTCAACACAGTTTCTCCATTATTAATAGGGAGCATCCTTAAAAGGTGACTGTATTCCAGGAAGAATCATCCACTGGAATATGGCTCTTTCTCATGTGTAGTAAGATAAGCCTGGACAACTATGTGTGCTTGCACACAGCATTTGCAGGTGGTTGTCCTCAGCGTCTCTGTAGTATCTTCAAGAGTGGGAGTCAATCGTGTATTTGAAGAATTGAATGTAACCTCCAGGCTAGATGGATCAGGCTCTGAAGATCTCTTTGGCTTTCCATTAAATATTGTGCCCAGGCATCCAGGTGGCCAGCCGTATCGTGGGGGGCATTGAGCACAGCACTGCCAACCGGGCGAGGGAAGGGACTGTCCACTCTGCACTGCGCTGGAACAGCCTCACCTCCAGTACTGTGTGCAGTTCTGAGCACCACAGTACAAAAAGGACATAAAGCCATTAGAGAGTGTTCAAAGGAGGACTACAGAGATGGTGAGAGTTCTGGAGGGGAAGACACGTGAGGAGTGCCTGAGGTGCCTTAGTTTGTTACTTCCTCCCTGCCTCACAGTTTACTATTCCGTGATTGTAAGGGCAACATTTGCTAGTGCTTATTTTGGAGTTCATTCTCCAATGCCTGAAACGTTCCCACCAGCCCACAAGGAAGCACTGAGAAACTGAACTAAGCTGTCTGCTTAGCATGTAAGCAATGAAAGTAGGCAAGTTTATCCATGCGCCCTTTTCCAGACATGCTTGTGACTGATTTTAAGGAGTTCTAGCCCCTTAATTTCCAGTTATCGTTTCTCAGCTGTTAACTGCCCCCCACCCCTCTGGCTGCGATGCTGTGAAGTATTGGTGAGGTACATCCAGGCTTTCAGTGTGAATTAAAGCAGCAACCAGCAGCCAAGGGGTCGTAACGCTTAAGCTGTTAAGGCTCAGCTGAAAGAGTGTATCTGAGCATACCCTTCAGTTCTCTGCCCCTCAGCCTTCCATCTATAAACTGTGAATTATGTCTCCCAGCCTCATCACAGCGATTTGTGGCAGTTGCTAGCCCACAGGATTACATTTAAATAAAAATGTATTTAAAATTGAACCCTGTGAACTCAACCTGAACTTTCTGAATTCCCGTACACCTACCACAAGGAAGAATACCTCCTCGGAGAATGGAGCTACACGGAGACACCGATTTACTCTGATTTCAGGAAAAGCAGCGTGGGATTACCACACTGACGTTCATGGCGCTGTGGGAGGCTGACAATGGAGTGTCCGGGCCCTGACCTGGGCTCCTAAACCTCAACAGAGGGAAGTTTTCCTCTAGATCCAGCTTAAGAGTTGTTAGGTTGGGCCCTACGGAATAGAAGCTTTGTGGAAGATTTAGTACAGCCAATTGCTCCCATAAGCAAAAGCCCCTAGAGCTTTTGTGCTGCTTTAGTACAATTTTGCCTTCAGTAAGCACAGATTGAGACTTCTGGTCTTCCTGGAGTACTGAAATGTAAGCCCAGCAAAAAACATATTTGTAGGGTTGTAGTGGGATGATTGCTCCCAAGGTAACATGCTGGATGGCAGATAAACTCAGCAGCTCGCGAGGTCTGTGAGCATATGATCAAGGGCAGAAGTAGAAAGGGCAGAGAGAGAGAGACACAGCTTGGACAACAGGAGAACAAAAACAACCAGGGTTCAGCACTTTTCCATCTCCTCTTTTTGTCTGGAAGTTAAGCAGTAAGTGCTCTTCTTTAGTTGTACGAATGGGATGTGAAAAGCAGTAGGTAGCATGCAACCTCAAAGAGAAAATGTTACTGGACCTTTTTAAGAGACAACCACTACAGAAATGAGTTGGCTCAGTAGCACTTGTAAGGATCAGAGAGATGCTGGAACCAGAGTTTTCCAGGGCCCTGCTCAGCAGTTCTTTACAGAGGGAGATTTATTTTTACAGTGCATGAAAAGTTTGCCTGGGTTTGCAGACCACTGAGAAATATCTGTCCCAGGGGACTTGCAGAGTAACTACAAGCAATGGTATTCTCAGATGTCTTCATCCTTGTGTCCATGTATTCTGCTCTGGATATGTGGAAGCATTTTTCAACTGCCAAAATTTAACCATACAAATCCTAGTGAACATAATGGGAGTTGTGTATCTAAATTCTGTCCTGGAGTTTGGAACTATTGAGTTTAAATAAGCAGCAAGTATTAACACATTTATGGGTTGACAGAGAGCAAGCCGTTATCCTAACAGTACCAGGTACTCATGAGTGAAGGGGAAAGGTTTGGGATTGTGGCATCACTTGCACTGATTTTACCAACGTTTTTGACACAGTTTCCAATAGTATTGTTGTACCCAGGCTGTGACATTATAGTCTGGATGATGGACAATCAGATGAATAAGAAGCCTGGTTGCATGGTCAGGCTTGGAAGGTCAAGGCTACTGGTCAAGCCCTACCTGGATGCCTATGATGTGGGGTATTGCAGGTCTGCCTTGGGACCTGTCCTGTTTAACAGCGGTATTAATGACCTGAAGGAGATGGAGGAGTATGCTCATCAGGTTTGCAGATGACACCAAGGTAGGTAGACCAGTCAATACACTCAGGGCTGTCATTCAGAGGAAGAGAGGCAAGCTGGGGTAGCAGAGTGACAGGAGCCTTGTGAAATTTAGCAGTGACAACTGCCAAGACCTGAACCTAGGAAGGAAGAATCCCCTGCAGTGATATAGATTGAGGGCTGCCTGGACAGAGAGCAGCTTTGCAGAAAGGACTTGGGCTGCTACTCAGCATTCTTCAATTCTATATATATAGATCACATTCTGCTTTTTGACCACACGGTGCAGGCAGTCCATTGATAGTACTCTGGGACCACACCATGCATTTTTCTCAGATTCATAGCTTCCAGGGCTGCCTGCACTGCAACGGGCATAGATTTTTTGTGACCCACTGTTATATCACTAACTTTTTTTTTTTCCTTTGGCACTCAATGAGACATTGCATCAGCTATGAATATGCATAGGAAGAAATCTACGTGTTTTTCACATAGAATTTACCACAAATTGTGGTAAAATATGTATTTATAGAGGGCTAGAAAGGGTTGTCTTCTTCAGCTCAGCCTTACTTGACAGAAGCCCACCTGGTGCTAATGCCCCTACCTAATCTGTAGGTCAGTGATACTTGTTTCTCATTGAAGAAGCCATGGCTGGTGTTAAAGCAGCACTAGTCCTTTCAGCAAACTTTAACATCCTCAAGCACTGCTTTCAGGTTTTGTCTCCTGTCATGGGTCTGGAAATGAAGTAAGTAAGGTCTTAATGAACAGGGGACACTTTCTTGAGGGGGAACGGGGAAAGAATTAAAACAGAAGCTGGGGCCAGGGCAGGTAGATCAGCAGGAGAAGGGAGCAGGGAGTTGGAGAATGCAGTGCCAGATGGGTTCTTGTCCTGCAGCCAGATACATCTGTGCTGGTTCCCTGCCCAAAACCTATGGATTGTATCTTCCAGCCAGATTCCTTGGGCTGCAGAGATGGAGTAGAGTCATCTCTCTGGATACAGCAGATATATCCAGGAGCCAACAAATGCCTCTGAGAGCTTCAGGCCTCAGGCATCTCCATCCTGCTGAATCTGAACCCACATCTGTGTTTTTTTTCCCCCTCTCCCAGTGGTAAACCTGACCTTCCCAACAGGAAGAGTTGAAGAGGTGTAGCTGGCATCTGAGTCATCTTGATTTGGTTCTTGACTTCCTCCAAAACCCCTCTGAGATCTGAGATGAGGCACACCTTTACTTCCTCATGGAGGAGAGAGAAGATAGATAGAAATCTCTATTCTTCCCCTGCCTGTGGTTTAGTGATGTCTTGTATTTTTAAGGTGAACTCCTTGAGGCAAGACCCATTTCTTTAGCTATGTTCAGTGCAGCCCTTGGCTTACAGGAATCTTGATCTCCAATTGACCCTTGTAAACTCAATAATAGGAATTGTGCCTTACTGAGGACTGATTTGCCCATCTAAAATATCCATTAAACAAAACAAAAAAACCCCAAGCAGTGCTAAGTGCTTTTTTAATATTGCCTTTAAATTGATTTATTTAGATGCTTTGTTTTTTATGTACAGCCCATAATGAATGCCATGCATTTACTGAATATTTGATTGAAGCATTTTTAAAAGACTTTATTCTTCAACATGTTTCTTGTGCTCCAGATTCATGTTGACTTCCACTGGCACAAGCATAGCTCCTTGGTCCATGCTGACTGCCTGCCAGCTGTGGGCTGCTGTTGGTCAACAGCCCCTGGGAAGCAGGATGAAGCTAACGGACAAGGGTAGGGAATAATTACATAGAAGGCTGCTGAATGCAGCCTGTAACAAACCAAAAATAACGAGTGGAAGGCAAGGAGGAAGAGAGAGGGCTGTGCCACATGAGCTGCATTACGACAGTGTGGGCTGAGCAGAAACTCAAGCCATATCCCATGGGACTCAGTCATCACTGGGTGCTGGACCTCAGCTTCCTACCCTGAGGATGCTGCCTGGCCAGCGCAGAGCTGATGTTGGGTGAACTGGAATATGGCATGGCTCTTCCAGACATATGGCACTTAAGTGGCTCTACAGCACTAAAACTGCTAGCCAAGCAGTGCTAATAGCAAGCATAGGACAAGAGGAAGCAGCCTCAAGTTGCACCAGGGGAGGTTCAGGTTGGGTATAAAGAAAAATTTCTTCTCAGTAAGAGCAATGAGGCACTGGAATAGGCTGCCCAGAGAGGTAGTGGAGTCACCGTCCCTGGAGGTGTCCAAGAACTGTGTGGATGAAGCACTGAAGGACATGGTTAGTGGACATGGTGAGGCATGGTGGTGATGGGCTGATCGTTAGATGAGGTGATCTTGGTGGTCTTTTCCAACCTTAATGATTCTATGATTCATACAGCAGCATCCTGGTTTAACCCTAGGTAGAAGTTAAGATAGGGTTGAAAACGTGTACTTGTGTTTTAAAGGCTACCGCCAGGCTCCTTTTCAAGGATGAGTTAAGTAGACCCATTGTCCTGTCTTTACTGCATCATGAAGTTAAACAGCCCCATGATCTATGAACTTGAATCACATAGTTAATTACCCCACGCCCCCTCCCTAGTCCCCTTCCCACCCCCCTTTGCTCTTGGAATACATTATATTTCTTTGACAGTCTGCCGAGAACAATGTCTGCTTTTGTGACAGTGACATTGCCAGTGGTGTAAAAATCTATGCATCTGTCAGGTTTCCCCATGTGAAACATAATTGCTTAATTTCCATTTGAAAGTACATCCCTGACATTAGAACAACGTAGACACACCAACGATAACAGTGATTTCCTGACACCTAGAATGGGGCATAATGCGGTAATAAATAAGTGCGCAGAATGAATGCTCTGCACACAGAGGGAGCAGGTCTGAATTTACAGCTGCAGATTAAGTGTTCCTCAGGAAAAAAAATAAAATAAAATAAAATAAAGAAAAAAAAAGAAAAAACCAACAGATTAGCATCAGTGTGAGTCTATGTCAACCAGATGGCTTGCTGTGGAAAAAGAGCTTCTCTGCTTTATTCCAGTAACCCTGGCTAGCGGGCTGAATGTCTGAGATGAGAAGAGAAAAATGATCTCATTCGGGACTTTTTTTTTCCCTTTGCACACATGCAGCTTGAGCTGAAGAAGAGAAAAGCTCTGAAAAGAGCACAGAAGTTCTCCCTTAGCGGTGACGTGTGAGACCCTGTGGACCACAGAGAGCTCATGGACACAATTCAAAAATGCAGAATGCGCAGCATGAAAGCACTGCATCACAGGTGGATAGGAGGGAGCCTTGGGGACATCACCTTGAGATGGTGATGTGCTGTTCTTTTGGCTTTTCCCTCTCTCATGTAGCCCCTGACAGACCTGGAACACAGTTCATCTCCCCAGGCCCTAGTTCATAGAATTGTAGCACCATAGAATGGCTTGGATGGGAAGAGACCTCAAAGATTGCTTAGTTTCAACTCCCTGCTGTGAGCAGAGTTGGCAGCCTCTAAATCAGGCACTAAGTCAGACTGTCCAGGGCTCCATCCCAGCTGTCCTTGAATACCCTTTGGTGCAGATGGGATATCTGCTGTGGTCAGGCACATTGGCTCCAACCTGCCAATGGACATAGCAATGGAGCAAACAGGCAGTTCGTGTGGAGGCAGCTACATGAGCTGTTGCCTCGCCCTGGTCACCCTGCCTCATTTTACACATGTAATTGAATGCCTTGCTAGCTCAGTTCTCTCCAGAGTCACTGTAGACAGCAGAAGTGTATCTTCATTTGAGTGCTGACAAGGGCCTTGGTGGTGCCTCATTCCACTGATCATGGGAAGAAAAATCTCACTGCAATAAGATTCTGAACTTGACCTGGAGTCAGGCAGGATGAGCCCAAGCTCAGCTACCTGTCTTCAGGGCAGTGAATGCCCTCCCATCTTGGGGCAGGTCAGGATGCCCTCACCAGCTGCCTATCTGGGTCACACGTCACCTTCCCTGGAGCCACTGCAGGTTGACAGCTGGGGAAGGGTCCTGGAAGCAGCAACTCGAAGAAGGCCGAGTGTACTTATTTGTACAGACTTTTGAGACCCAGTACTAGATTTATTGCTGTGGCTCACTACTAAACGTCAAGAAAACTCTAGTGCGGTGGTTTCTAAGTTGGGCCATGTCATTGGACGCTGCTTTGCACAGCAGGAAATTTGGCTTGGGGTGCCTGGATTCCAGTGAGGAAAAAAAAGTGCATTTTAGTGAGGTTGTGATGAGAGCAATCCTGCAGGGAGATCGTAAAAGTAATTGGAGTGACTTGACCTGTCTTATCCGTAACAGCTGATAGATGTGAGTGTGAACCAAGGAATGGGAGATGGGAGTCCTCTTTCTCAATGGAGAAGGTGTGACGTTGTTTGACAAGGCCTGCTTCAAGGCGTCATTCACAGGGGAAGAGCTGAATCGTTATTTTTTCATTTTCTTTGTTTTAATTCTGTGCCCAGTGAAAATTTCTCACAGTAAGAAGGGAGGAGGATGTTTAACTTTGATTGGGCCCATGATAGAATTAACGTGCATGCAATATCCAGTCCTTGATTCTTTGCTTGTCTTTGGCAGTGAATGAATGTCTGTCAGTGCAAATGTCTACAAAATTACTGTTTTAATGACCTGTTTGCTTCAATTAAGGCCTGGCTATTATCTTTCCAAGAAGCGAAGGATTGGGGAGGGGGAGATGAAGCGAGAGAAAAGAGTTGATCACTGGGACGCGTGAGCAGAACATTTAAGGGGCCAGCTGAAACCGAGAGTAGATTTGGAAAGGCTGTATGATGAATCTGTGACATTGCAATATTTCAATCATCACATTTCAGATTCTGGTTCATGCATCATTTGCTATGAAAGTTTTGAGATTTTAATCAGTGTTTCAAGAGTAAATTGATACAGCCTAATCATTTAAAATCTCTGGCACGAGACCAAAGTGTATTATGTTAAGTGTATGTTATGTATTATAAAAGCTGCTTGCTGAAAATTAATTGAGTATTCCCGTGCTAGATAATGTTTCTCCGTTCCCCAGAGCCCATCCCTTTGCGTGCGAGTGTTTTCCCAAGTGCAATGCAGATGCCAGACAAAAGGTGAATATATAACATATGTAAAAGACTGGCTCAGCACAGTATCAGGCCTGCTAACCTCCTTGGCTAGATTGTATGGCTGTTTATTTGTCTGCAAGATGTGTAGGAGGAAAACTCCCGGGTACGAAATAAAAAAAGTATTTTCCATAGAAGTGAAGCATGAGAGAGCCTGTGCCGTGACTCTAATTCATATAAAAAGTTGGAAAAGTGTTTGCTTTTCTCCTCATGCCTTATGTGGACTTGGCAGAACAAGCCACCCAAGTAAATGACACAGATAGCAGCCAGTGAGTCTAGGTAATGAATGCGCTGTCATCCTGTGTACTCAAAGGCTTGGGAACTTCCCATATTCTTGTCCTTCTTTTTGTACCTGTGGCAATGCTGACAAAATGGATGTGTATGGAGATGAGGGATTGGGTACACCTCTAATGTGCCAGTGGATAGTCCCCAGCATTATTTGTGCTCTATGCTGACATTTCTGATGCAAACCATTTCTATCTGGAGGGGTTGGCTTCCCAGGGAAAATTGGGCCTCTTTTGCTAAGAGGGACTGGTTTTGGAGCCTACCCTACCTCCCTAGTGCACAGGCAATAGGTTAAAATACTTCTGGCTTAAGTTCAAATACCCCTGCTCCCTGACTCAGGGTTATGAACAGAGGCTCTCCAGCTGAATATCCCCAGTGTTAAGGCATTTTCCTCAGAACTCTGGCTGAAGCTGTTCCAATTCATATGTGTTTTTTAGCCATTCTCAATGTCTAGCATATGAAGATGTGTACCCACTGCCTGTCTCAAGTCATTCTCACACTTGCTTCCTCTTGACCACACTGAAGTGATTTTGATGAAGTGGAACATGGACATTCAGAGCATGTATCTACCCTCTTGAAATGGGTGGATCAAAGCTTTGAAGTCCATTAGTGCTAATGGATCTTGATCCAGCTTGCAGATACCTGCCCTCCTCCTATTTATTAAATAGTCTCTTGGGGAATATCATACCAGCAAACCAACTTTCGAGGGCTCTTTCCTCATTGAAAAGGCTGCTGCTGTGTCACAGTGTTATATCCCATCATCTTTATATTAGCAGCCAAAGTGAAAGGCTCTAGACTTATTTAAATAAAAAAAAGTAATAAAACCTCCTCTTTTTTCATTTTGGGGCTCAAAGTAAAAGCTCTGAATGCTTCTGTTTACCATTTTTATTACACAATATTGGCATTCGTAAACTCTGGAATGAAACCTTTTTCTTTTCTTTTCTTTTTTTTTTTTTCCATTAAAGAGCTCAGTATCAATGTTTCCTACTTTCCATGTATTATGACAAAACATTAAGCCCAGAATATCTGTTGCCATTGCTAAAGCACTGTGTTCTTGTGCGACTGGAAATCCACTCTCTTCATTGCTCCCTTTTGTACACCCTCCATAAAGCCAACTGGCTTCAGCTGTTGACAGATAATAGTGAGAACAAGAAGAGGTGTTAAAAAAAACTGCCAGGAAAGTCTCCAAGCAGAGCTCATTGTGAGCAGACCTCTCTCATTAGCTACCCCAGGAGAAAGCTCTGGTCAAGACAACGTGCCTCCGTCTCAGATGCCTGTGCTGTCCTGTGAGACTCCTCGTTCTTCTGGGCTCTGTCTGATAGAGCTGCTGCTTTGCTTCTGATTCCTGTTGTTCCAGGTTGGACGGGGTCCTGGGCAACCTGATCTAAATGTGTATGTTTGGTGGCCCTGTTAGGCAGGGGGGTTGGAACGACATGATCCTTGAGGTCCCTTCCAACCCGGGTGATTCTGTGATTCTGTGATTCTGTGATTCTGTGATTCTGTGATTC